>NW_028261381.1:26099454-26260704 GCF_051295495.1 Thamnophis sirtalis | reverse complement strand
CTGTGCCATTCCATTCTTCACAGGGATAAGCAGGAATGCATTTGGTGGAGGTTTCCCAGCAGCGGAGGCCTTCAGTTCCAGGTTCTGATGGTCATTCTACATACCCTACTTCCCCACTGCAGGCTTTTCTGGGTGTGCCAGTAGCTCACCTTTATTTTTAGTCCCCCCAATCGAGCCTCCTCTTCAGTCAGTGTTCAAGTGGAGCAGAATCGTCCCTGCCTCAGTGATCCTTTCCTCTGTCAGGATGCCTGCATCTACTTTTTGGCAGGTTTGTTCCCACTTCACTTGGCCAAGGTCAGCTCCTCAGGTGTGTGGCGTAGTTGTCCATGACTTGCAGCATGCCAAAAACCAATTCCATTCCACATTCTCCTGCCTTCTAGAATCTTCTAGGTCAGAGATTTGCACAGATTTGCTGTATCAGCCAAAGTTCGTAACTCGAAAGTTTATAAGTAGGAGACCGTCTGCATAAGAGTACAGAAGTCTGATTAACTCATCGGCCTCATGCAGCCATGTGTTATTCCCATTCTTTGGCAATTTTTCCCCAAATAAATTAATATTGCAGATTAAATTCTGACTAGAAATGAAGAATTCTGATCTACAGTCAAAGTGCAGTTTTATCATTTCCTTGATTTGAGGCAACAACAGAGTGGAGTTTGGCAAACCCCGGAAATGCTGTTAGAATCTACAGCAGAAGAGAAAATGAAACACACGAACTTAATTCCCTCATTCTTGATTTGATAAAATATAAAATGCACTCGATATATTGGGTATTTTTCTCATTGCAATAAAGTCTCTGGGCCTTCCTAGAATTAATTTATTTGGCAAAGTGAGCAGAGAAATTGAACGCATTATCCAGCTGTTGTGAATTTGTCGACTGTAATGAAAGGGACTTTGAGTATGCGTGCACATAGTAGTGGTTAGATACTAGTAATGATGTAGATGGAATTGACAACCTGAGACAGCACATCTTTTTTCCCTGAATTCATATTTGCAATTAATTGGCAGTGTTGGACAGTGAATATTGTCTCGCCAACCATTATCTGCACTAAGCAGAATTAAACTCCTTCAGGCTTAGAGCAGCACTTCCCTCCATGACACCAACATATATATTCATGGCATCTTTGCTTATGACTTAGCCTGGAAAGTGCAGAAAAAAAGGCAAATGTATTTTTTCCCTTTAAAATCTGAAATGTCTTATTATTACATTAGTTGGCAGTGTGATCCTTTTCTGATGCTGGGGAACTAAGGTTACGTGGCAGGGCCCAGGGACCAGTGGCAGACCTATTAATCTTGAGCTAATGCAAGAGCATCTTATAAGAGCTGTGGTGGCGCAGTGGTTAGAATGCAGTAGTGCAGGGTTAACTCACTGCTCACTCCAGGAGTTTGATTCTCACCAGCTCCAGGTTGACTCAGCCTTTCATCCTTCCGAGGTGGGTAAAATGAGGACCCAAATTGTTGAGGGAAATATGCTGACTCTGTAAACCGGTTAGAAAGGGCTGTAAAGCACTATATAAGTCTTTAAGTGCTATTGCTATCTGGAGAGCAGGTTTTAAAAAGTCAAGTTTGCAGGGCAAAAACCATGTGATCAAAGCTCTGAACACAGAATTAAGCTGTGCCTATCAGAAATACTGCCTCGAAAGAGCATCTGAGCATTGGCATTCTCTCCTTGTGAAATTAGAATATCTATTTCTTTGCTGTCTGTCTGTCATCTACCTACATCTCTCTCTCTCTCTCTCTCTCTCTCTCTCTCTCTCTCTCTCTCTCTCTCTCTCTCTCTCTCTCTCCCTCCCTCCCTCCCTCCCTCCCTCTCTCTCTGACTCTCTCTGTATGTATCAATGGTGGGATTCAAATAATTTAACAACTGGTTCTCTGCCCTAATGACCAGCTGAATAGGCATGGCTTGATGGTCATGTGAACATGTGGGTGTGGCCAACTCAACGTCACTCAGGTCGATGGGCGCTTCACCTTAGCTGTTATAGTGTAATAAGGATTAACCAGAGAGGCAGTTTCTGTAAGCAGGGCAATAAAGATTAGGCTAGAAACAACACCAGAATGTTTCCTTCCTGCCTTCCTTACAGAATTAGCCCTGTAAAGTGGAAAAAAACAAAATAAGATTTCTTCCAACAACCGGTTCTCTGAACTGCTTAGAAAGTTAACAACCAGTTCTCCCGAATGGGTGCGAACTGGCTGAATCCCACCAATGATATATATGTATGTATGTATGTATGTATGTATGTATGTATGTATGTATGTATGTATATATATATGTATGTATCTGCCTGCCCGCCCGCCCGCCCGCCCATCTATCATCCATCTATCTATCTATCTATCTATCTATCTATCTATCTATCTATCTATCTATCTATCTATCTATCTATCTATCTATCTATCTATCTATCTTCTACCTGCCTATCTTTGCCTGCCTGTCTGTCCACTCTGTCTGTCTGTCTGTCTGTCCGCCCATCCACCATCCATCCGTTCAGTCTACCATGGTATGATTGATCATTTTGTAAATAATTGATGCAGCTGTCTACTTTCTTGACATGTCAGCAGAAACCATTTATGAATAATTCCATCTCCTCATCAAACAGGCAAAGAAGGAAAAATATTGACCAGCTATGTAAATGTGCCATCAGCTGGTCTTGATGTGAATTCATTGAACAGATGGTGTCCAGTGTGGCAGCAGGGATCAGTCATAAGTAGCCACAAGAAGGGCCCAGATCTTGGGCTCCTAGATGGTGATCATTGATAAACGGATTCCTATGATCACAAGTTAGTGAAAGTATCTAAAGGTATTCTGCATAAGCATCTTCAGTATATTTGCTGGAAGATGCAACTCCAATAGGACACAATACTTTTGCTTAAATTTGTTGGCTTAAAGTGCTCTGGATTGGTTTTGATTTCCAGTAACTGTGTCAAATCCCATTAAATCTTTCCAGTTCTAAAAAAAGAAAAGTAATTTCACATTTTGCTTCATTTGAAATTAGACCGATCAATCTTCTTAGCATTATTGGACATCTTTTTTAAAATGTAAAACTAGGATACCCAGGATCATTCATTTTTATATCTTTGTATTTTTCAAGTATGGTAATTCTTCAATTACCATCACATTAGATTTAATGTGCCTTTCTCTGGTTGCTTTTCATTTATACAAAGGGCCTACATAAAAATGGGACACAGTAGAAGCAGAGATTTAACATGAGGGGGTAAGTTGTACATTCATTTCCAAATAATTGTGTGCCTTCATCAGATCCTGTTTTGAGAAACTTAACTGACTTCCATTCTAAAATTTTCAGTGATAAGGTGTAACATATTATGAAGTAGAGAAGAATTAGTTGTGATATGAATATACATATCAACTTTCATATTTTAAACATTTACAGGGTGATCAATTTAAATGCACTAATCTCAGTTTTCGCTTTTAACAGCATACAATGTGAATTTCAAAAATTCTTCCTTTCCCAAAAATTGTAACGCAATCCAACAATTAAAATGGATGGAACACTGAGTCAACCTTGTGCCAGTCAACATCAAACTGCCAAATTGCAAGCAGCTAGCAGGCAGCAGAAGTAGCCTGCAATACTGCACTTTAACCACTGTGCTATCATGGCTCTTAGTGTAAGCATTAAGAAAGTGTGCGCACACACACAAACACACACACACAATATATATATATATATATATATATATATATATATATATATATATATATATATATATATATATATATATATATATATATATATATATATATATATATATATATATATATATATATATATATATATAAAACCCCATGGTTATAAAGTATAATCCCACTAACAAAAGGGAAAAAAGCACATCAGTAATTACAGAGGTCACTAACTACACTCATTATCTCATACATGCACTCATAACCCATTTCCTCTAAGTAAAATTCCTGATCATCACCAAACTTTCTCAAATAATTTTGGTAACTCTTCCCCGTTGTCATAAATGATGCAGGGATTGCAACTGGAGAGGATATATTTCTTAGAGAGGGAAATTTCTCCCCTAAACCCATCAAATTTGAAGAAATATAGGCCAGGTCCACTTGTTTATTCATGACGTGGATAAATTGGAACCTCAGAATAAAATTGCTGTGTGTGAAGCAATAACTAAACCCAGGTTCTTTATCAGCATTCCCTTATAATGAATCTGCCCAGTGCCTCCCCATTACCATATTTTTCGGAGTATAAGACACAGCTTTTTTCCTCAAAAAAGAGGCTGAAAATCTGGGTGCGTCTTATACATCGAATACAGCATTTTTTTTGCCTCCCGAAGGCCTGTCCCCTTCACCGAAATGGCTGTGCATACCCTTATGGAGGCTTTCAGAGAGCTCCTGGGGAGAAAGAAATGAGCAAAAAACAGTCTGTTTTTTGCTCCCCCCAGCCCCCAGTAGCACTCTATAAGCCTCCATAAGGCTATGCATGCATATTTTTTTTGACAAAAAAGGGCCTGTTTTTGCAAAAAATTGACCATTTTTTGCTCATTTTTGGCCCCCCTAGCCCCTCAGGAGCACTCTGCAAATCCCCACCAAGCCTATTCATACCTTTTTTTAAAAAAAAAAATGAGCTCGTTTTTGCAAAAAGCGGGGCGTTTGGGGGAGGTTTACAGAGTGCAAAAACTTTTCCCCACCCTTTTGGGAAACTCTCTAATGGATTGATGAGAATTACATTGATCAAGTGCTCTGCTGGCAGAAACAAAGTCTTAGGTGCTGTACCTAAGCACCTTAGGTGTCAGCTATTTCCTTCTCCAGCACATGGATAAATACACCTGGAAACATCTACCTACCTACCCACCCTTTCTCTCCCTACATATCTACTGTATTTCTCTCTCTCTTTCTCTCCCTCCCTCCCTCCCTCCCTCCCTCTATCTACCTACCTACTCTCTCTCTCTCCCTACTATCTACTGTATTTCTCTCTCTCCCCCTCTATCTACCTACGTACCTACCTACTCTCTATCTCCCTATCTATCTACTGTATTTCTCTCTCTCTTTCTATTTCCCTCTCTCTATCCCTCTATGTACCTACCTACACCCTCTCTCTCTTTCCCTCCCTACCTACTGTATTTATGTCTCTATCTCTATTTTTCTCTCTATCCCTTTATCTATCTACCTACCTAACTACTCTCTCTCTCTCTCCCTACCTACCTATTGTATTTCGCTCTCTTTCTCTCCCTCTCTATTCCTTTATCTATCTACCTACTTTTTAAAAAAGTTTGCCTCTTCAAAACCTTGGTGCGTCTTATACTCCGGTGCATCTTATACTCCGAAAAATGCAATATATATTTCTCTATTAGTGACCAAAGGAATAAATCATTATCCTTCATTCTTCTCTTGGATCATCCTCTGGTTTCCTGCCCTCCTTTTCCTGTAGCTTATCATAATTGATTGCTCAGTACCCTACATACCATTAATGTCCTTCTTCCTCCACTTTTTAAAATGTTTATGGCAATCTCAGACCCACTGTCACCACAAGCAAAGAAAGCAGATAACTCACCTTCCTGTTCTCCTCCTCCTGAAAAGACCTGTTTTCTCCGTGGCACGACATAACCGCGAACGTCAAAAGCGCGCCGACAACACCGCGGCGCTAAAACCGCGATGTCAAAAGTGCACCCCCAACAGCGCGCTGACAACAGCGCGCCGACAACAGCGCGCCGACAACACCGCGGCGCGATTTAACTTAAGGTAAGGTTTAGGGTTAGGTTTAGGGTTAGGTTTAGGGTTAGGTTTAGCATTAGGTTTAGGTTTAGGGTTATTTTTAGGGTTATGTTACAGCGCGCTTCTGTCGGCGCGCTGTTGTCGGCGCGCTGTTGTCGCACGGTTTTGACGGTGCGGTTTTGTCACTGCGCTTTAGTCACACGCGCTTTAGTCTACCGCGGTTTTGTGGTGGAACCGTTTTCTCACTCTATCTCTTACACAGAACCACTTGGCTCTGAATCTGGGTGTTCCCTTGCAAATATATGATATACCATTTCTGTCCAGCAAATTGTTCCTTTTATGGTGGATAACAAAGAAAGGATAACTTGGTATCATATTTTGCTTGTATAACGTACATTAAAAAAAAGTTGGAATAACCAAAAGCTATTCACTTTGAAACATTAAGAAAACTAAGATCATGGCATCCGGGCCTCTCAATTCCTGGATAATAGATGGGGAGGAATTGGAGGTAGTGACAAACTTTATTTTTCTGGCCTCCAAGCTCACCACAGATGGGGACTGCAGCCAAGAAATTAAAAGACGCTTGCTCATGGGAAGGAAAGCTGTGGCAAATTTAGACAGCATACTAAAAAGTAGAGACATCACCCTGCCAAGTAAAGTGTGAATAGTCAAGGTTATGGTTTTCCCAGTTGCAATGTATGGCTGTGAAAATTGGACCATAAGAAAGGCTGAGCACCAAAGAATTGAGGCCTTTGAACTATGGTGTTGGAGACGATTCCTGCGAGTCCCTTGGACTGCAAGGCAATCAAACCAGTCAATCCTAGAGAAGATCAACCCTGACTGCTCTTTAGAAGGCCAGATCCTGAAGATGAAACTCAAGTACTTTGGCCACCTAATGAGAAGGAAGGACTCACTGCAGAAGAACCTAATGCTGGGAAAGATTGAGGGAAAAAGAAGAATGGGACGACAGAGAATGAGATGGCTGCATGGAGTCACCAAAGCAGTAGGCATGAGCTTAAATGGACTCCAGAGCATGGTTAAAGGATAGGAAGACCTGGAGGAATGTTGCCCATGAGGTCGCAATGGGTCGGACAAAACTTCACAACTAACAACAACAACATTCACTTTGAGATTGTCCATGCTAATTTCCCATGGTATTGTTTCAGAAACGTTATGCGGGGTTGTTGTTTTTTTTGATACTGTTAGATAGATAATGTAGATTAGCAGACAGCCCAAGAAAAGCCCAGAGCAAATTCTGATCAGGCTCCAGGTTTCGGTGTATAGACCTTGTGACATGTGCATCCAACCTGAACCTTCGATAAGAACACATTCCTACTTCATCTGGATAAGCCTACAATTAGCTTGTCCAAGTAAAGTCCAGGACAATTTCTAATACAGCTTCTGATTTGTATATGCAAAACTGTAAGTTGTACAACATTAGCATAAGTAACTCATCCTTCCTTAACTTGATACTGCTAACAGGTCTCAGACTTGCAATTCTCAGCTTTTGCAGGGAATTCTGAGAGTTGCAAGCTCATTGCACATAGAAACCATCATTTGTGGAAGCCCGCTTTGAAATACAGATTGCTGCAAGATGTTCATTTTTACGGAATTGTGGATATTAAAGTTTGGCATTTCATAATTTATCTAGCAAAAGCAATACTGGATAACCTAAACCAGGGGTGTCAAACTGTATTTTATTGAGGACTGCATCAGGGTTGTGTTTGACCTTGGAGGGCCAGGGGTAGGCGTGGCCAGAAGTGGGTACAACACGAAACTCATTGGGGGGCACCTGTGGTGGCCAAGTGCTAAGGCACGACTTCCCTGAGACCCTCCCTCACTCTCATTATAATCTATCTACCTTCCTTCCTTCCTTCCTTTTCTTCTTATTCCTTCCCACTTCATTCTTCTTTCTTCTCCTTTTTCCTTGTTTTCCTTCCTTGCACTCTTCCCATCTTCTCTTCTTTTTCTTTGTCTTTCCTCTTCCCCATTCTTCTTTCCTGTCCCTGGAAGGGATCCTGAATGACTTCTGAATGTTGCGTCTACATTAGAGGAAGGTGTTTTCCATTTCCATTCTGAGGATTGGCATGCAGGCCCAGATAGATCCCTTCTTTCACTAGAGGACTCCATCATTAGCTGTCAGCTGTTCTCAGGGAAGTCCCTCCCCAGTCATGCTACTTTAAGCCAAAACTCTCCTGTGTCCAGGTAGCTGCCCTTTGAAATTTGATAAATCACTTGATTTTGTCTTGCACCTGGTCTATGAAAAGAGAAGGGAGCACTTGGGAAGCATTCAGCAGCCCAATGGCCAAAACTGTGTGCCGTTCTTGCCCTAAAGGAGCCGAGGTGGTGCAGTGGTTAAATGCAGCACTGCAGGCTACTTCAGCTGACTGCAGTTCTGCAGTTCGGCTGTTCAAATCTCACCGGCTCAAGGTTGACTCAGCCTTCCATCCTTCCGAGGTGGGTAAAATGAGGACCCGGATTGTTGGGGGCAATATGCTGACTCTGTAAACCGCTTAGAGAGGGCTGAAAGCACTATGAAGCGGTATATAAGTCTAACTGCTATTGCTATTGCTAAATCATCTTTCATGCCATGAAGTTAGGTTTCTTTGTCTTTAGTTTACTTCATCTGACACAATATTTTTCACAACATGATTTTTGTTACAGCAGGATGTTTATTTTATTTTTATTTTTTTTACTAACGAAGAGCTTGTTACTGCCCATCAGCTTCCCTGGCAAGAATACTCTTGAGTTATGGAATTGTTTGTTTACTTTGCCGCCTTCACTGCAGAAGCTACAGGAAGAGAACTGTGGCGCAGAACTGTCCACATCTGCTCCCCCCCCCCCACCCATCAGATCCTTTGAAGGAGAAAAGCAGAGCTGCTATCATTGTCCCTAGACAACATATTGCTGTCACTGTTTCCCTCCCTGGAAAAATTGGTGGCTGCTATTGCTCTGAAGCTAAGAATTTCCTTTGCGCTTTGCTGAAATATTCACATAAAGCCCCTCGTTTGGCTGCCACTTGTGCAGGAACTCGGGGTCAAAGCATTCAACCTTGTAAATTTAGGGTCAGTTGATTTTCAGGCTTTGCTTAAACTCCAGGTTCTTTTTATGGAGCTGTCCTGTTAACACACACATGTGATTTATTAACTCATAAAGTTCTTAACTGTGGTTCAGTATTTTATGTTTTTAATTGTGTAAGCTGCTCTGCAATTTTAAAGAATATATGATAATATATAATAACAGGAAATGTTATAATATTATTAATATTAATAACAGGTTCTAATATAGTATAACAACAAGCAAATTGTAATTGGATAAATTGCCTAGGCTTGGAAGCTAAACAGGATCAGATCTATTTAGCATTTGGAAGAGATCTCAGAATAAAAGACAGCAGTGACAAGTGCTATTTCTCCCAAAGAACCTACCTGAATATGCCCATTGTCTGGCAAGTAACTGGAAACAGGAATTTACAGAGTACTTTATAAAGTGCTTTACTTCAAAAGAATTTACAAAAGTAAATTCTATACTATCTATATACAAGAATCTGATCTATTAACCATCAGAACAAATTTGTGCCAGATAAGAGTCAACAGAATTCAAGGGGGAGCTGGACTTAAGTCTTTTGTGGGAGCAGAGCGACTCCAAATTGATGATGTGTTTGACCCCGCCAGCCTGGTCATCTCCTACAGCCATGAAATCACCCGGAGTTGAATTCAATTGAGAAGAAAGTTAATTACTGGATAATAAGGAATTATTTGTTCCAGTAAATGCAGACTCTCATTAGAGTGAGGATGGAAGTGATCAGAAATAATCTATGCTGCAAGATTTCATGAAAGTATCTTTCCAGTCAACAGTTCATTTTTAAATTTGGAGGCACTAGAGATGGTGACAGCCAAACTAATAAGCACTCATTGTCATGGATACTTTTCATTTCATTAGGTAGCACTTACACCTGCCCTTAAGAATATTTTAATTGCCAGCAAAGTTGATCAGTCCCTGTGTAAGAGATTCCAAGGTTCATGATGGCATAACACTTATTATTACAAAATGTCTCCAAAGAATGTATTGTACACGTTTTACAGAACATTTTATCAAGTTAAAAAATGGGAAAAAGCAGAAATGTCCAAAAAATTGGATCAAGTATTTTGGTCACAAAGTCTGAAATTTAACACCACTGTCAATTAGGATGGAGCTGGCACGCTGAATTACTCATAAACCAGTAGTTTAAGTCAGTGGTGGGATTCAAATTTTTTTACTACTGGTTCTGTGGGCGTGGCTCGGGGGGCATGGTGTGGCTTGGTGGGCATGGATGGGTGGACATGGCAGGGGAAGGATGTAAAATTTCTATTACCACCCCCCTCCAGGGGAAGGTTACTGCAAAATCCCCTTTTCCTCCTGATCAGCTGGGACTTAGAGAATAGATGGGGACAGAGCCAGCCACAGGTGGTATTTACCAGTTCTCCAAACTACTCAAAATTTCCGCTACCAGTTCTCCAGAACTGGTCAGAACCTGCTAATACCACCTGTGGTTGAAGTATCAGATAATTTCTTACATTCTGGTACAAAGAAGCCATGGCTGGATGACAATTTGGATTCCTTTTTTCCCCACAATAAACATACCGTACATATTTTTGTTGTTTACTCTCCATAAAGTGGAATGAGACACTATTTTTTCTTCTGTGATTTGCGTTTCTTTGTATCCTTTCATTATTTATTACTGTTTTGTATAATAAATACAAGCATGCATAATTAGCCTAATTAATCTTTATAGACCACTGCTGTATGTTTATAATGCTAAGTATTGGATTTGTTTCAGGTCTTTAGCTCAAAATGTGATGTTTTTTTGTAGTATCAGAGGAACAAATGTATTATGAAAAATAGATTACTTTCTAACCTCTTCTCTCAAATTCAGTTTAGAAAAATACATTTTTTCCCCAAAGATAAATGTTACAATCTGTGGATTTGGATTAATACAACCTTTTTCCAAACCCAGAAAAATTTACGATATTGAGCATATCTGTTCTGAACAAATTTGATATAAAGATAGGGTAGTGAAAGGGGATAATTTTCTTTATCTCTATAAAATAGAAAAGTATGTCAAAAAGCCAATCAGTTCTATCAAGGACCAGGATGGTGGTTAAGAAATGGAAAAGATCTCTGCTAGCAGAGTTTCCTTCTCATTTTTTGACATCTAGTTGATAGAGTGCTTTGTGTTTGATTTATCAGACTGGGAGCCCAGAGTTGATTTTTGCCATTCACCAGATTTATCTTCTGAATTTCTGAAGGCATAGGCTGAGATTCAGAGTAGTAAATAACACCACTTTTCTATCAAATTTCTATTATATCTAGAGCCAGCCAGGTTCTTTTGGTGGTTAAGACAGACTCAGAGTTGTGCCTAGCCCTAAATCTACCTGAACAAAAATACATTCATAATCATAACAATGAAAGAAAAGAATACTGCTGTCCTTTCATGGCTCAAAATCAGGTTCCTGAGACAGTAGCTTCATCAGTTATAGGGAAAGGCATAATCACAGGGACCCTGATACACAGCTATAAGTTATATAATATTGCACATTATTCATTAAATTTCCAGAATTGTTGGATTAAGTGAATTTTTTCTGAGGTCCTTTTTCTCTCTTCCATAGTAGCTATTCAGTCCAGCTTTTGTTTAAGCAACTCTGGCAAGCCGTAAGTGAAAAGAAGCTGCACACTTGTGAATCACAGAGTGGCAAAAAGGAGTCAGCATGTTCTGTTCCTCCTTGCTACTAAAATAAGAATATTCTAAGTTGCATCCAAAAAGTTGGACTTGCTCCCTCCTTTCGCTAGTGACCTACAAGGTAATGAAAATTACACTTGAGTCATGATGACAGGCCTATTTATTGATGCAGCTAAGCCGCTACATTTTTGGTTACAGGTGTTCCCCCCGCCCCCTCATAAAACCAACAGCATGCCTGGGGACAGCAATTCCAGATCAACATGTGTGAAATAGTTTAGGTTGGACTCTAATTTTTCATTGTCCTTTCATGTACCTCCAAACATTGTGATTAATTTCACAAATATTATGATGCTGGGAAATCATCATCATCATTTAACAATCCCATAATCCCTTGTGGGGTGGAGTCTGGGCAACTGAAGGGAGCTAGCAGAGTGTTTTAATGGCTGGATGCCCTTCCTGTCGCCAATGTGGAGCTTTGTTCAGCAGATAAATCATCAGTGTGCCCAGAGAGAGAAATAGCTGCCTCTACCTAGGATCGAACTCACAGCCTCCTGGTTGTGAGGCGAGAGCTCCATCTCTAGGCCACTGTGCTACTCTATGCTGGGAAATCTCCTTTCTTAAAAAAAAAATGAAGGCTAACACATTTGGGTTGTAAAACCCAAATGAATTATGAGAAAAATTATGAGATTTAAAGCACAGGTTCTTGTGATTGCTGCATCCCTTATTAAAACACTTCTTATTCCATAGATTTATTTCTCAAATGGAGCCCCAGTTATTTCACTTGTAACTTCCTCTCATCTGTTTTATAATGCACACAGCTAGCAAGATTGGAGCTTCTTAATGCCAAACAGCCCTCGCTGTAATTATTATTGGTGTTGTTTATTACATCCCTTCCAGAGGTGGTATTCAGCCGACTCAGACCTGTTTGGTAGCTCCGATAATCAGTTGATTCCAACTGCCCTATCCTGTCCTTTATTTCCTGCTTTCTAGCTCATCTCAATCGCGCGACACAGCTCATTTCCCCCCCCCTTCACTATTTTACTTACTGTTCAGGGGTGGGTTCTGGGCGCCATTACTACCGGTTTGCTCCGTGCGTGCATGTATTTTCATTTAAAATGATCTGTGCATGCACACAACATTAAAAAACAAATAAAAATTACATTTTTAAAATGAAGGTTGTTCTGCGCATGTGTAGAACAGAAAATCAAGATGGCGCCGCCAATCATAGAATTGGCATATGTCATATGTCCACCAAATACTATGCATTTGGCTGACCCATACCGAATAGGTAGGAACCCACCTCTGTTACTATTGCTGACTTGGAAGGTAAACAGCTGAGCTTCTAACTGCTCCATTTTCAGCGCTGCGCAAAGCACACGCTCACCGAACCAGTTGTTAAACTGGCAGCATCCCACCACTGATCCCTTCCCAGTACCATCTGGCTTGGCCACCATAGCCCTGAAATCTGTCCGCTAGACATGTCCATAATTGCTATGCATGGCTCCGTTCAATAGATTAGTAAGCATGATATTTTGACAAATCAGCAATCCTTATCCCAATGGTTAAGAAGAAGCTTCTATTCCAGCAGCTTGTAGAGTTAATTTTGGAATTAGCATATTGATGCTTTAAAGGAAAGGGAACATCTGTTAATATCATTACCTTTATTTACTTTGCTTATAAAAGAACGCTCCGAGCCTTTTAATGTTGTTGATACACTTATCCAATCTACAGAATGAGTTCTTCTTCATGCAAGATTTTGTTAGGCTACTGTCTGGTATTATTTAATGACAGCTGCATCGCAAATTAAATTACAACTTGTGCTCACCTACAAATTACTACTTGATTCAAAACGAAACATTTACATTAAGTAAGAGAAGAAGTATTTCTTGATGCAGGGTTGGATGAAACAGCAAAAGTTGGCCAGTGAAAAGAATGAAATTACTGACTCATTCTTTTGTGTTTTTGCATAATATGGTTCCCCCCCATCCCCCAGTTATAAGTAGAAACAGCTACGTCAGGATTTCATATCAGACATTTTCCCACTCTCATTAGTAGCAGCTAATGACATTGAATATGGCGTAGAGATGAGAAGATCAGTGTATCAATATTATGATATACCACTGTTTGTTGTAAATCTTTTCAAACAGTAAGTGGCATTAAATTACTTTGATTATAACATAAGAGAAAAATGATTTTTTTAAGGTAAAAATTTCACAAGATTGAGGGGCTTAAGGAGATTATTTTTTAAGGAAAAGTTATGTAGATCTCTGCCATTTAGATATGACATCCACCAATGCTGCATTGGATTTATTGCGATGAAACCATTAACCATTCCTGCTTTATCTTCCTTGCTGGAGATATGGAAATAGTATGTATTTCTATTTGCAGCTAGTAATCTTTGTGAACTGTCACCGTTTTTATTTACAAAATTTATTCCATTCTTTCAAATTTTTTGGCCTTACTGGGGAAAAAAGGGGGAGGGGAGAACCTCACATTTCCTTTTGAATGTGATAAACAGAAAGTTTACATTTACATTTTTAATTAACTATGGCTTCCCGTGTTGTCAGAATTTGATTAAAAAAAGTTTAACTGTAATTAATTTGTAACAAACTGTTTACCCTAATTTCTCCCCTTCTTAGACATAATGCATGTGTTATCTTACACAATGCAGTTAACTTTTGTTGTTGTTAGTGCAGCATCCGAAACAACCTATTAAAAAATAACAACAGAGGAGACATGAATTAAAAGCAAGGCTGAACTGGGAAATAAGGTGTACAATGTTTTGTCATTCATGTAGATTTATTTAAAATGTATTTTGTTAGATGTCCCATAGATATTGAGAATTTGGAATAGATATAAGGCAAAATTGTCTCCTTTATGATTGCAAAATTGACTGCCTTGATGAAAGAAAAGACTGACAAATTTTATTTCCACAGTACTTGGAACCATTATTGCAAGAAACTGAAAGATCTGGAAGGTTTATTTGGAGGCTTTATAATTAGTATTATATGGGATTATCAAAATAGTGTAAAACAATGTTAACCTTAGAGCAAAAAAAAAATTTGATGTATTTTTATATCCATATCTATATCAGAGAAAGTTGGAAGTCATTCTTTTCCTACTTTACTTACTTTTGTTTTTCTTTTCTGCACTTTTACTTTTATTCTTTCCTGAGCCTTTGTTTTAATTTTCTATTTCTGTTTATCTTTTAAGTTTGAATCTTTTTTGAAAATCAATACAGTTATATAAAAGAAGATTAACGTAAGATGGTATTGACCTGATTTATCCAAGTAAATCATTTGACAATTTTTGTTGTTAAAAAAAAGAGGGGGGGGGAAGAGGTCATAAAAGGGTAGTACTTTTAAATAGGCTTTTCAGATCAAAGCAAGAGTAATAAATATTTACAGGTGGCCTACATTCAAGATTAAAGGGTATATTTTTATACACCCGAATTTGTCAAAATGCATAAAACATGCATAATGTGAAACTGGACAGTTCTGTATATTTGAATAAAATGTGGAAAGAAGCGGGTGTGCTAAAATCTTGACTGAGGATGGTGTTGTTGTTGTTTTAGAATCTATGGAAATCTTTCCTAATTCTTTTCTGGGTAATTCTTATCATTTTGATATGGTATATTGCGAGATTGTTAGATTATTTACATGAGGATTTGAGAGTATTTTAATAAAACCAAATGAAGGATAGGCAACCTCAGGCAACCTAAAACAACCTGAGGCCCTGGATCAGATTTGCCCTAGTACTTTTTTTTTTTTTTTTGCAAACTTTCCCTAAAATGGAAGGTGAGGAGGGGAACCAGCCTTCTCAATGTTCATGTCATGACCTTACCTGCTCTGCATCATCTCTCTGCCCACAGATGTCTATGGAGATTCTCAGTTATCCAGGTCATGGTTGTCCCAAAGGTGCTTTTTTCAATAGGCAACTGCACTTTTTTTCCCCTTTGAAGACAGTTTGCTTTTCATCCAAGAAGCTTCTTCAGCTCTTCCCACAGTGACCCTTATCATCCTGTGTGAAATAAGTATTTTTAAGGACTTTAATTTCCATAGTGAATAGCTTGTCACTTATATTAGAGTGGTGCGTTGCCCTAGAGGTGGAGCTCTCGTCTCAAAATCAGGAGGCTGTGAGTTGGATCCTAGGTAGAGGGAGATATTTCTCTCTCTGGGCACAATGAGAATAAATCTGCTGAACAAAGGCCCACATTGGTAACAGGAAGGGCATCCAGCCATTAAAATGTTCCATTCAGTTGCCCAGATTTTACCCCCAAGGAATTATGGGGTCGTTAAATGATGATGATGATGATGATGATGATGATGATGATGACAGTTTGTCACTTATATTGGTACCTAGTAGGCATATTAGTTGCAGATGACATAGGTAACTGTCACCCAATTTTTTGGGAATACAGAAAGTGAGGACAGCTGCTATACCAGTTCATAGGCTATTCAGAGTGCCACTGTGAGCACAAGAGATCAGTCTGCTCAAAATGGTTCATTCAGAGAAAATCAACGAAAAATCATTTATAACGCTGCAACTGCAGAAAAAGCAAAATATCATGCTACCGTTTTTATTTTGAATAAATAATCTGCTCTGCTATATGATTTAAGTAAACAGTTAAGCCTCCCAAAGAATCCAGTGACTAAATTTTTCTACTTCTGCTTGATTTAACTTGAGTTTCTTCTACTTGATTTAACTTATTTTGAAAGATCAGGAAATACAATATAATTAAGTAAATAAAGACAAATGACTTTCTATGCCTAGCCTTCTAAGGAATAATAGCATAAACCTGAAAATATCCCAAATAGCCTGAAGTTCAGTTTAATAAAGTCCACCCAACTTATTAAAATAAATTTTAATTTTTTTGCCTCAGGATTTTGTTTCAAGATTGTCTATGTTTCATTGAAGCTAGCTGTCAGGGTTCCAAGTAACACCCCCAACAAAAGAAGACTCCGAGGCTTGAAGTGCCTCAAAGTTCCATTTTATTAGAGATGTCATATTGGCACATCTGGGAAAACCTGAATCTGAGTGTTCCGGGTTTTCCCCACCCAAAAGAATATCAAAGATCCATCCCCTGCACCCACATGGTCCAATCAATTCACCATCCCAACTGGAGACAACCCCCCAGTCACTCCCATTCAGGTGCAGGCCTCATGTCCTTGACTCCCAGAGAAAGGAATGTTGTTATGGATAATCTTCCACCACTCCTTGCAATCCCCCCTCCCGTTTTCCCAGGCAGTAAATGTGGCAACCCTGAAGCTCCAACGAAAAAGATGGCCTCCAGGGCTGATACTAGCCTTGTGGTAGAATTCAGTCTATTGTTCCATTGAGCAGAATCTATACTTGAGTCTCTTTCCTTTTTCACTTGCTGCTGCTGCTGTGCATTAGTGTTTTTCCCCCCAACACAATTCCTATACTGGCAGGTATGGGAATAGGGATGCCAAATGAATTCAGTACAGCCCAATTAGTGCCACATGTTAACGTTGAATGTTTTAATTGAGAAGAAGGTAAACTTAGTTGGGGAGCTCATGTATCCATGTAAGTGCATATTATGATTTGTCATTACTGAATAAATACATGCCATAAATCATTTATAACGCTGCAACTGCAGAAAAAGCAAAATATCATGCTACCATTTTTATTTTGAATAAATAATCTGCTCTGCTATATGATTTAAGTAAACAGTTAAGCCTCCCAAAGAATCCAGTGACTAAATTTCTCTGCTGAAATCTGCATTGACTTCGTATTTTTAATTTTCCCTCATATTAGAGCAGGGGTGGGCTGCTGGGGGTTTGCAGGGATTTGGGAGAACCTCTAGCTAAGATTCTTTGCAGTGCAGAGAACCTTCAAATCCTACTTCTCTCTGGTCCCGCCCACATCTCCCCTCCCAGGAGTCCCTGTTTTGGATGTAGGTAAGTGCAGGGCACGCACGGAGGCTCGGGGTGGTGGTGGTGGTGAAAAACAGGTCTACTGGAAGTTCAGGAAGGCCAGAAATGGGCCTTTTTCCAGCATCCAAAGGGCCTGGAGAGGCTCTTTTTCGCCCTCCTGGAAGCTCAAGGAAAAGGAGACCGTGCCGGAGATGGACTAGGCCATGCCCACCATGGCCACGCTCACCCAGCAACCAGGCAGAGAACCCCTTGCTAAAATTTTTGAAGTCTACCCATGTATTAGAGCATAGGTAGTCCTTGACTTTCAACCATAATTGAGCCCCTCATTTACAGTCATAAGTCATGATGGTTATTAAGCAGGTCATCACATAATTGCCCTCAATTTTATGCCCTTTTTTGCAGCAGTTGTTAGGTGAACTCTTTTATTGCTGTGTGTGCTTTTGCCAGAAACTGCAAGTACCATATTTTTTGGAGTATAAGATGCACCGGAGTATAAGATGCACCAAGGTTTGGAAGAGACAATTTTTTAAAAAATGTTTTTGCACTCTGCAAACCTCCCCAAAAAGGCCCCCTTTTTGCAAAAAGAGGCCCATTTTTTCCTTCAAAAAAAGGGCATGAATAGCCCTTAGAAGGCTTGTAGAGTGCTCCTGAGGTTGCGGCTCCCAAAAATGAGCAAAAAATGGCCAGTTTTTCGCAAAAATGGGTCCATTTTTTTGACAAAAAAAGACATGGATAGCCTTTAGGAGGCTTATAGAGTGCTCCGGCGGGGGGGGGGGCAAAATTGAGCAAAAAGCGGCCCGTTTTTTGCTCATTTCTGCCTCCCCAGCCCCCAAGAGATTCTGAAAGCCTCATAAAAGCTATGCACGGCCATTATGTTGAAGGTAGGCAAAGCATGCTGAATTCAGTGTATAAGACGTGCCAGATATGAAACTTCTTTTTTGAGGGAAAAAGGTGCCTCTTATACTCTGAAAAATACGGTAAATGCTGGTTTTTAGCAAAAATGCAGTAAATTGTAATCACGTGATTATATGGCAGACAAATAGCCATAAATGAGTGCTATTTTCTGAGCACACAAAATACAGTCACGTGACCCCATCTTAACTTTGAAACTTACTTACAGGTTGTAAGTAACTACCTTTTGAGGGATCCATCATAACTTTGAACCCTGAAGTAACTGAAGGCTACTTCAAGGATTACCAGCATTGAGAAATACATAAAGAGTTCCACTGCTGTGGGAATGTATGCTTCAAAATAAAATTGCAATTCCCACCGGAATAATTGTATAAATACCCAATGAAAAATAGGTGGGCAGATCACAATCATAAGTTTGTCAGGCTGAGATAACTCTGTAGCATGTAAAATAGCTTCAATAAAAGCAGTTTCTGGGGGGGGGGAAAGCAATTAGAGATTGTATCATATGACATACATTTGATAATAAAGGCAATCTTCATTATCGGTATTGGGCTTTGATCATTTGTAGAGCGTAGATCAAATCCATTCTCAAATTGCAAAAGGAAACAAACTGTTAAATATACATTTGCTTCTTGGCAGAGGAGTTTTGAAAAAGCTTTGTTATCAAGTATTTATTTTTTTCAATGTTAGTCTTGAAAAGAAGCTCAGCTCACAGTTTTTAACCAGCATTTTCTACATTGCAAAAAAAGCAATGCACATTTTGTTTCAATACTTCATAGATTATATAAAAAGAAATCTAAAGATTGCAGCCTAGCGACATCATAATGTTTGGATGCTTTCATAGATTTGGGGGAAAAATTATCCGGCTTGGGAGAGTCTTCCAATAAAACTCTACATTTGATTTGCCTCGTTGAAGGTTGTGTTAGCTGTTTTTGGAAGCATTGTGGCTCAGTGACAGAGCCTATCTGATGGGGAGAAAGTTCCAAGTTCAGTTCCTGGCATCTCTGGCAAAGGGAATTTATGAAACACTTGAGATTTTGTGGGCTTAGTATTTGTGAGGGTGCCTCTTTTCTTTTTTTTTGCTATTAGAACTCTGACACATTTGTAGGGAAATGCTGTAAATCAGAGGTGTGCAACCTTGGCAAGCTGGAGACATGTGGACTTCAACTCCAAGAATTTCCCAGCCAGCCAAGGTTTGGATGCCCCTGCTATAAATGCAGGCCAGGCCTGTGCCTGCTGATGGAACATAAAATAGGATCATAAATCTCTTAAGTGACAATCAATGAAGCTCAGTGCCTGATCCACGTGTGGCTGCAGAAAACAAAAACAGTAACTAATGAATCTGTTTTTCTTTGAGCAGGAGTTAAATACCCTTGTGGGTTACGAGCAGCAGATGGTGGCGAGTTTGCCAGAAATTTTGGAACTTGTCCCAATCATTTCTTATTTGAAAGTGGGAGGGGGGGGAGGAATCCTCAGGGAATGCAAAATTGGCATGAGAATAATCCAGCTTTAGGAAACTTCCTTCTTTCTGACACTCAAATTTAGCTTTTAAGGCTCACAGTGTGCACAAGCCAAATTACCCGAAACATTTTCCACATTATTGTAAAATCAAGTGCACGTGGCTAAATTGTCTAAGACTTGGAGGTATGATGAATCTCTGGTTAGTCTGTACGTAAGATTCGCAGTGGAATTGGAGAAGCTGCTCCGTGCATCCATCCTTCGCTATTTCAATGCTGAAAAATGGGAGACAACTGGCTTTCTTTTTGCAATCCAAACACACACACACACACACACACACACACACACACACACACACACACATCCTTGATCCTGCCTTTTCAGTTGGAGTTATTTCCATAATTCATACTTCACAGAATGAATTAGGAATCCAAAATATTTTGTGTAAAGAACTCACTCCACCCCAGCCTAGAGATACAAGCACTTCTTAGCCAGTGAAAACTCCAAGGATACTGGAGTGGTTCCACTCATTCAGATGGGCTTTGGGATCAGATTTGAAGTGGGTGATGGCAGTTTTTTTCTGGTTCTGCTTCTTGTAACTATTGCTGTGATTTCTGGCATGACATTTCCAGCTTTGCATCTTGAATTGATTTCTTGCCTCTTGTGTAATGGCTGCCTATTGATTATCTTTGGACAGGGAGGAAGCATGGTCTCACGACCCCTTAAAGTCCATATCAATATTGATCCAAATCTAATACTATTTAATTTCAGATTGGCAAAAGTGTTTAGGATTGAAGCTTAAGTTTCGGAAAGTGCTGGAATTAGAATTTTATGCTACTGTTTTTCCATTGAAGAAAAATTCTGGCATTGTTGAATATGTTAATTTGCATGTGTTATATTCTAGCATTGCAGGAATTGATGTGTTTTTTTAGGTTTAGAAAGTCAGCGCCTACCCTTCTTAGAAGAATGAAATATTTTGGGAAATATTAAAAAAGGCAGAATAATTATATTTCCCCAAAGGGAGAAATGGAGGAACATGTTTTTTAGAGGCAGAAAGCAGCCCCCACTTTTCTTAATAGAACACAGCAGATGTCAGTCCATAAGAGGTAAAGAGCTTATTGAAAGAGGAAGAAAGTATCTAGATAGCTCTATTCATAGGTAAAGCAAATACTGCAGGCAGAAATCCATTCAAGACAGGATATTTTGAAATCTCCTGTAGCAAAGTCTGAACAAAGGAAGAATGGTAGGATTAGAAAGAACCCCCTCACTCAAGTTCCAAAACAGAACAAAAGTCATAACAATACACAATAAGAATTGCCCAACCGCCTTTTAGAACACAAGGCCCTTCATTGCACCATCCCAGAGCAGTCCGAATTTCACCTGGGAGATCAGATAAATAATAAGCCAGAGGTTGACCAGATTACCTCAGACAAATACCTAGGATTTTCATTTCCTCTTTTGCCTTTTGAGCCAGTTATGACCCCTACATGACCCCATAGGAATCTAACAACAGCCAATAGAATATATGTTCTTGCACAGGAACAGGAAGTTCAAGTGCAAAGCCCAAAGAAGGATAAAACCCCCATTCTCAACTCAATTTTGTCAGCTACACTGGAACCACAAACCCATGTGGTTCCGCTTCATCAATAAACCGTCTTTCCGATCAGCCTCCATGTTTTCAGTGTCTTTCTCCCAGCTTGGAACTGAACCAGATGGATATTTCTTCCCACAGAGGTGTTTTAGAAAGAAAGCTTGAGATGATTTCATGATATGTCAGGATGTTTTTTTTTTAACTTTAATTAGTGAAATACAAAAATACTATGATATCCCAAATAAAACAAAAGAGAAAGCATATTAATACAGTGAAGCAAGAAAATTTAAATTTATAACGATTAAAATAAAATAAATGTGATATAATACCTAATTTACTGAGAGGTGGGGAATCTATGTAACAACTGCCGTTAACAATAGAAAAATAATTCAGTCCTAAAAGCTTATCATTAAATCTAAGAGAAACATATTGCACCATCTTCTGTTTTAGAACAGAAAGACAAAAATAAGCAACTCATATCCTGGATCCGTTTTTTGAATTCAGGAGAGTGAGGGTTCCCCCTCCCCCCATTTATGAGCAATTATCTTTTTGCCATACCCCTTCCTTCATAGACCCCAAACTTTTCACAAAATCACCAATTTTAGTTACGTAGATCAATATCACATTTAATTCCTTAACTATAATATTTCTTCCCTACATTGTATTGACATATGCCAATAACTTTATAGCTGGGCAAAAACAGATTATATGACTTAAAGAACCTTCAGATTTCTTTAAATGCCAGCCTAAAAAAGTTTTAAGGTCCATCTCTTTTTAAACATTGTTGCAGATGAAAAGAAATCAAAACTAATTTTATAAGGAATTTTAAAAGTGTTGATCCATTTGTGTAGCTCAAGCATTCCAATAAAACTTCTTCTCTAACTGTCGGCGAATTTGAATTATTCTACTGCATCAGTTTCTCATATGATTTAGAAACAAAATAAATTTGCTTTTTTCATTGTTAACTGAACGGGCTTCAAAGCTGTCAGTGTTGGAAATGAGGATTCTTATTTAGCATAGTTGGGCTCTATAACATGCCAACATTTTTGTTTCTTTTACAATTTACATTTTATTAAAAATGTAAAAAATAAAGATAAAAACTAACTGAAAGAAAAAAAGGAGAAATAGGCAAAGCAAAAAAAAAACAACCCCCCAAAATAAAAAAATAAAAAAAATAAAATGTAAATTCCAATTTTCTTTACAGCAGTTCTAAATTTACCTCTTATTGTATGGTTGCAACATACAGTACATCTCTCATTTTTTTCCAAATAATAACAACTGCAAATCGTAAGTTCATTCTTTTCTGTGTCACTTATAAAGTCTATAAGCAATAAATATAGATACTGTAATGTTTTTTTCTTTGAAGTAAATTTGGCCACCTCAGCAAACTCTTATCATCTGCACCATCCATTCTTGGATTGTAACATCAAATCTTTTCATTTTTGTGCATATATTTATCTTATTGCAATTATCATGTGTAAAAATGAAGTTCCATGACTATTTTTCTATTTTTCTAACTGTTTATTAATCAGTCCAAAAAGAAAAACCTCTGTTTCAACTTTGTATTAATTTTTACCATATTCTGAATTAGTGTGCATTTATTTAAATCCAAAATGTTCTGTTTTTACACATCCAGTAAGCATGATATAAAAGTCATTTCTAGTTGATCACATTTCCAACATACATTTGAATTACCTTTATAAATTCTAGATAATTTCTCCATTGACATATACCAATAATACATAGTTCTGTAGGAGTTCTCTTTAAGATTATAACATAGTGTGAATTTCAAACCATTCAACCACATATTCTCCCATTGTCCCTTTTTAACATTGTAATACTTTTTTTTGGCTTCACTTTATTTTATGATTTATTTATTTATTAAATTTATATGCCACTCATCCCCCTATAAGGCAACTCTGGGCAGCTTAAAAGTCATAAAATGATAAATAACAATTTATCAAAATACAAATACAAAAACAATTAAAGTTTTAAAAATTATGCAAAAACCACCTTTAGATTCCCAAAACCAAATTCATTACATTTTAAATTATTAATAAATAAATTATACTTTTTCACATTTCAGTATAGTTTATACATTTTAGTGATAGCATATTCATCATTTGTGTACTATTTTGAATTCAGTTTAAGACTGTTCAGAACCAAAAATTATTTTATCTCTTAAAATAAATCTTTCTAATTATTCCACATAAGAGAACTATTGATAAGTATGTCCTTTTGCCACTAGACTTTTTCTTGGTTTTCTTTTGTTTACTTCAACAAAATTCTAATATCTCATAAGAAGTTATCCATTTGTGCTTACTTATCATTTCTTGTCTGTACATGCTTCTTATACTAAAAGCCACAAAGGCATTTTTAGGCTGCTTCAGGTTATGGAACCCTGGTGGCGCAGTGGGTAGAATGCCGTATTGCAGGCTAATTCTGCCCACAGTTGGGAGTTCAATCCTGATAAGGTTTAATGTTGATTCAGCCTTCTATTCTTCTGAAGTCGGTAAAATGAATATCCAGATTGTTGAAAAACGCCCAGAGAGTACTGTAAAACACCTTGGAGTAGTATATAAGTCTAAGTGTTATTGCTATTGCTACTTTGGTTTCTGTCTGTTCACTTACCAAGATTTTCAGTGTTACTTGCTGGCTATCTGAATGAAGCTAAAGAAGGAAATAATCTTTAAAAAAGAGCCTTGTTTAAAGACAAAATGTTAAGTAAAATAAAAGCACAGTGAAATACCCCAAAATTTGGGAGGTTGAAGTCACTGTCATTATGAAGTAACTTCAATTTGTCTGAGAATATTTGAGGGGCTTCAGCCTGGCTTAATTTTTTTCTCATTAACTTATATATCTCTGTAATAGGCAATAAAATTGGAATCCCTCTTAGAATATAAATTAATAATAAATTTCATTTTGAGAAGATTATTCTTAACAGCATAAAAGCAGAGATCTACTAGCTCAAGGGTGTCAAACTGGATTTTCTTTGAGGGCCAGCTGGAGTGGGGGGAGACTGGACGGATGCCTCCTGCAGCTTCCTGCCGGCCAAAGCAGGGTGCAGGTGGGCACACATGCCCTCCCACAATGCGTTTTGGCTGACAGAGTGCTGCAGGAGGCTGTCCAGGCCAAAAACAGGACACAGGGAGGTAATGTGAATCTCCCCCCTCCCCACCTCCAGTTTGGCTGCCAGAGGCACCGCAGGCCAGTCCTTTGCCATTTCCAGACCCGCCCCATGGGCCAGATCTAAGCACCCAATGGGCCACATCCAGCCCACGGGCTTGAGTTTGACATCCTTGTGCTATCTCTTCATCTCATGTGACTTATGCTGGGGTTGAAAGCCCCTTCATAACTTCTATCAGCCAGTTATGGTGCACAAGTCCATCTAAAAGTAAACCCATATTTTTGCCACTGATAAGGCAATCTTGGTGACACAGAGGCTAAGTTATCCGAATAGCCCTGGGTCATCCTCTCACTTTCCTAAGCATTATTGTGTATGATTATATGTTCTAGAATGTGGTAGACCTCCTGATCATTTTCTAACCCGAATGGACCTCTGTATGCCCTACCTGGGAAGCACTCCAATTTAACTCTTTGGGATTTTCTTCTGAATAAAATTACTCTAGGCCACAGCCCACATCTGGCTTTTTCAGTGAAGGAATGCTCCTCTGGGTGAATAAGAATGACATAACTAGCCTCTGCATCTCTGATAGCAACAAGAGACCTTGAAATACTTCACAGCTTTCCAGAGACTATTTTAGCTGCAAATGACAAACGCACCGATGATTGCATTACTGTAATTCCCTGTTAATGAGAACTCCTGAGATTTCTAGCATGAACTGTGAATATACAAATAATTTCTTCTTTCAGGATGCTTGCCATGAAGTGTCAGTTAATTAGGTCACAATTAGAAAAACTAGATTATCCCTGAAACAAAGTCTTATTTGTTCCTATTTAATGTTACTTTTTAAAAAAGTTAGCAATTGAAATCTTAAATACTTTCACTTATCTGTAAACAAATGTGGTACAAAAGAATAACTAAATCCATGATTTGACCCATGCGAGTTCAGGTTTTTTCCCCAGTGCATTTCTGCATTGTCTCCTTAGCTTATTGTAGAATTTTATAAGTCTCCTTCCCCTTCTCCTTGTCTACAGCCTCTCTCTAGATGGATTTTCCTATACACCAGAGAGTGTCAAACTCAAGGCCCGGGACCCAGATACAGCGCGCTGGGTGCTTAGATCGGGCCCGCAGAGCCACTCTGGACACTGCAAAGGACCGGCCCACAGTGTCTCTGGCAGGTGGGCTGCATGCAGCCCTCCCTGGCTCCATTTTTGCTGGCAGATGGTTGCAGGAGGTTGTCGCAGCCAGAAATGGAGCTTGGGAACCCGTTTTCATGGGCAGAGTGCTTGGGCCACCAAAGGTGCCCCACAACACCAGTTATGCTGACCTGGCCACACCCACCCTGGCCACACCCACACCATCCTCCCCGAGGTCAAACACAACCCCAAACTCAATGAAACTGAGTTTGACACTCCTGCTATACATGGATATATGAAAAGTGTACCTAAAATTTAGTTACATTTTGTGAAGTTATGAAACAACAGATTGAGATATTTACACATTGCTTGAAACAACAACTACTACATTTAATCAAACTAAGAAGGAGTTGTATGTTGGGAATGTGCTACTTGTTGTCCTTGCCATATAGGCTAGCGTAATTACACCATTGTTCAGAGGGGTGAGGCTTTCATATGATTAAGGGACACAATAACCTTTCAATGATATGTTAATGGACAACCGCAAAAGAAGGCAAACTTTTTTTCCAGGGAAATCTTGTTGAAATATAAATGGTGGAGGGAGGTCAGCTGAGTGTAGTTTTCAGGTTAATATCTTTGCCTTCAGCCCTCACCAGCTTGACCTGGTGGCATGCAGTTCTAAATCTCAGAATTATCACATAGAGTGATCAGCAATAGCAATAGCAATAGCAATAGCAGTAGACTTATATACCGCTTCATAGGCCTTTCAGGTCTCTCTAAGCGGTTTACAGAGAGTCAGCATATTGCCCCCAACAATCTGGGTCCTCATTTTACCCACCTCGGAAGGATGGAAGGCTGAGTCAACCCTGAGATGGAGGGGGGGCAGAGCACAGGCCCCAGGTATCAGCCAGCCATCAGTTCTTATGGTCATGTCATTTTTATGGCATCTCAATAGAAGGCATAGTATACAAGGATTAGTAGAAGCAGCCTTCTAAGTAGATGGCACAGCAATTTTTTATTATTATTCTGTCTTAAAAGAACTAGAGATTTTAGCTGAAGTATGTGGCAAGGTTTCCTGGTTTCAGAGGTGGGTTCTTACCGGTTCGGACTGGTTCGGCCGAATAGGTAGTAACTTGGCGGCCTGGGTCATTGGAACTGGCAGTGACCCAGGCCTACCACGCCTCCAAACCAGTTCTCTTGGCAGCGTCATCTTGTTTTTGGCTTCTGCTCATGCACAGAAGCATTTTTTAAGTTAAGTGAAATGTTAAGATGCATGCGCATGTGCGGGTTTGGAATGGCGGCCGGGCTTTTTCGCTCTCTGTAATCTGGCGAAAAAGCGCTGGTTAGCCTCCCAAACGAGCCGCAAAGTCTCCAGGAAGAGCCTGGGTGAGATTAAGACCTTAGAATCTCCAGGACCGGACGAAATTTTTAATAAAAAACATCGCTCCCGAAGGCTTAACTCAGCCTCCCTTGCGCCTAACAGCTGAGCAGCCCAACAGCTGATCCATTGAGCGAGGGTGGCGGCGGCGGCAAGACGCGGACGGTTGGCGTCTTTTAACATCTTGGATACCTGGGTGCCCTAGAAGCCCCTGGAGGTCGCCCTCTCTATCGGGTGAGCCCTGGTCCTGGAAGGTGCCTTAGAACAGCGGAACGGTGGCAGCGGGAATTGGACAGAAAATGGCTGCCTGAGCTTTTCGCTCTCACGATTGCCCCCCCCCCCCGCTGTTCTTTTTAGATCTAAACAGCGTGGGGCTTGGAGAGGAACTCTGGATTTTCATCTATAACCAGAAAAGGAACGGTGAGCTTGGGGGGGTTTGAAATTGACTATTATCATCTTCATTACTACCATCACCATCGTGGTAAAGAGGAGGAAATTACTGTGGCTTGGGCGAGCGAATTAAGCGGCGATTTAGCCACTACCATCATAGCTCGCCTGAACGCCCGCCCCTCCTCTATCCTGTATTTTAGTGCCTACCTCTCTCACCGTGGAGCCTCTCTTCTTTATTCCTCCCGTGGCTTGGACAATTTCTTTCCCTGTCTGCCCTGCTACTGCGGAGCCATGCTTGCCTGCCTATTTGTTCTTATTTAATACGAGCTTTACTGCCTGGCCTGCGACCACCGGCATTGGCCCGGAACAACTGCTCTTCCCCACCACTTGCTACCACTGCTACTTTGGAACACCTAATGTGAGCAACGACCATCTGCTTAACATCTTGATATCTTATGGTATATATACTTATGGTGCATTTGGTTTGGGGAAAGAAGTGATAGAGGATGGCAGTTTCAGGGACAGGAACTTGGCGTTTTAAAAACTGGACACTAAGCTGGCACCCCCCCTTTCCCCCTTCTAACTGGTTCCAGTCACTTGTAAACTTTGGATATTTAGACTCTGGCCATTCCAGGACTTCAGGAGAGGGGGAAGATAAGATACCCCCCTGCATACTACCGTTTTATCTCCTATGGACCGTTATTGTTTACTATTCCACGCTTTATCTGGATTTGGAGGGTGCGAGACTGCAAAGCTGGTGCTGGCTGATACCTGGGGCCTGTGCTCTGCCCCCCCTCCATCTACAACTATTTATAGAATACGGACCTTGGACTTTGGCCTCGGATTTCTCCGGAACTGGAGGAAGGGAGGCTGGCTCTTCTGGAACTCATAATTTTAAATTCTGTGTTGCGCAATTTTAAACGGGTATGTTGAGTGCGTGGGACTGAATGAGTTAGTATGAACGACCCACTTTTAGTATTATTACTGCTGTATTCTTTTTGTGTTTTAATTATATTGTGGGGACTGCCTGTGTGAGTGTCTGAGTATGCCTGATTCGGAGGACCTGGCGGGGCAAGCGGGGGCCATTGGGGTGGTTGGGGGAATTATGCCCACGGGAGAGAGTCGGAGCATTGCGGTCATAACAGGGAGAGGCAGATATGGCGGGGACTTTAGGGCTGGCCATTATCGGGGAAGGAGGGTTCGCTATATTGCAGAGATCCCTCCTTCCGGCCCTATGAGTCCCACTCCAAGGTCAGATGGCGTGAGTGATCAGGACCCTGGTCTCAGGCTGCTGTCGCTAAATGCCAGGTCTGTTATTCATAAGGCTCCCCTCGTCCGGGACTTGATTGTAGACGAGGGGGCAGACCTGGCATGTATTACTGAAACATGGCTGGGCACGGAGGGAGGAGTCCCCCTCGTAGAGCTGTGCCCAGACGGGTTTCAGGTGCTTCATCAGCCGAGAGCCCAGAGAAGGGGTGGCGGTGTGGCTATTGTAGTCCGGGAGTCTTTAGCTCCTCGTAGGATCCCTGCTCCGGAGCTTGTCGGGTGTGAGTCCCTACTAGTGAAGTTGGACCTCAAGGGTCAAGCGGGTTTGCTGCTAACGTACCTGCCTCCCAACTGCGTTGCAGCGGCCCTCCCTGCGCTCCTCGAGTCAATAGCCGAGCTAGCAATTGAGTTCCCTAGACTAATGGTTCTGGGGGACTTCAATCTGCCTTCGCTCGGTGAACACTCTGATGGAGCGCAGGAGTTCATGGCCTCCATGACAGCCATGGGCCTGACCCAGGTAATTCGAGGCCCTACCCACTTGGCGGGACACATACTCGACTTCGTATTCCTCTCGGAGCAGTGGAGTTATGATCTTGGTCTGAGGGGAAATGAGACCATTCCCCTGTCGTGGTCAGACCACTACCTACTGAGGCTAGACTTCCGGAGGCCAAACCCCCACCGTAGGGAGGAGGAACCGACCAGGTGGTTCCGCCCCAGGCGACTGATGGACCCTGTTAGGTTCCAGACGGAGCTTGGGGTCATTCCAGATGCTCTCGCCCACAGTTCGGCGGAGACTATTGCTGCGGCCTGGCACTCGGCGGCATCAGAGTCTCTAGACCGAATTGCGCCACTACGGCCCCTCCGGGTCAGCGGCTCGCGGAGACCCCCTTGGTTCACCGAGGAGCTCCGCGAGATAAAGCGCCGGAGGAGACGCCTAGAGCACCGGTGGAGATCCGACAGGTCCGTATTGAACCGAGCACTGTTGACAGCTTGCACCAAGGAGTATATTTGGGCATTGAGAACTGCCAAAAGATTACACATTGCCTCCTTGGTAGCGTCCGCCGAGTCTCGCCCAGCCGCCCTGTTCAGGATAACCCGCTCCCTCCTAAATAGGAGGGAGACGGGGAACCCCCTGCAGGGTAAGGCTGAGGAATATAGTCAGTTCTTGGCGGACAAAATTGCTCGGTTTCGATCGGAACTGGACTCCACCCCCGCAGATCCAGCCGGGACACAGGGGAATAACTTGGTAGACCATCTCTGGGTTGAGTTTCAGGATGTTGCCTCTGGGGATGTGGACAAGGCTATGCGAGCTGTGAGTTCCTCCACCTGTATACTGGACCCGTGTCCCTCTTGGCTGACTGCCAACAGCAGAGAGGTGACACGAGGCTGGATCCAGGCGGTTGTTACCGCCTCTCTTCGGGAGGGACACCTCCCCACCGCGCTTAAGGCGGCGGTGGTGAGGCCCCTCCTGAAGAAACCGTCTTTGGATCCAGCAGTTCTTAACAACTATCGTCCAGTCTCCAACCTCCCCTTTCTGGGGAAGGTTGTTGAGAAGGTGGTGGCCTTACAGCTTCAGCGTACCTTGGAGGAAGCTGACTACCTTGACCCCTTCCAGTCTGGCTTCAGGCCCGGTTACAGCACTGAAACCGCTTTGGTCGCATTGACCGATGATCTCTGGAGAGCCAGAGATGGAGGCTACGCGTCCATCCTGGTTCTCCTCGACCTCTCAGCGGCTTTCGATACCATCGACCATGGTATCCTTCTGCGACGACTGCGGGAGGTGGGGGTGGGCGGCACTGTTTTACAGTGGTTCTCCTCCTACCTCTCGGACAGGTCGCAGTCGGTGTTGGTGGGGAGGGAGAGATCGTCCCCGAGGCCCCTAACCTATGGGGTGCCGCAGGGTTCGGTTCTGTCCCCCCTGCTATTTAACATATACATGAAACCGCTGGGCGAGATCATTCGGAGGCACGGAATTAAATACCATCAATATGCGGATGATACGCAGTTGTATCTGTCCGCCCCGTGCCAACTCAATGAAGCGGTGGACGTGATGAACCGGGGCCTTGAGGCTGTTAAAGACTGGATGAGAGCTAACAAACTGGTACTCAACCCGGAAAAGACCGAATGGCTGTTGTGTTTTCCTCCCAAAAATTTGGCTAACGTTCCATCAATCAGGCTGGGGGGGCAAAATTTATTCCCCTCAGATAGGGTCCGCAACTTGGGAGTCCTCCTGGATCCACAGCTGAGTTTTGACCACCACTTGTCGGCTGTGACCAGGGGGGCATTTGCCCAGGTTCGCCTGGTGCGCCAGTTGCGGCCCTACCTGAACCGGGAGGCTCTCACAACAGTCACTCGAGCCCTTGTGATCTCTAGGCTGGAATACTGCAATGTGCTCTACATGGGGCTGCCCTTGAAGAGCATCCGGCGACTTCAGCTAGTCCAGAACGCGGCCGCGCGAGTGATCATGGGCGCACCACGGTTCGCCCATATAACACCAATCCTCCGTGAGCTGCGCTGGCTACCTGTTGATCGTCGGGTGCACTTCAAGGTCTTACTTACCACCTATAAAGCGCTCCATGGTAGTGGATCTGACTATTTGAGAGACCGCCTCCTGCCAATTACCTCCCTGCGTCCCATCAGATCGCACAGAGTAGGCCTCCTCCGAATTCCATCCGCCAGTCAGTGCCGACTGGCGACTACGCGGAGGAGAGCCTTCTCAGTTGCAGCTCCGACATTATGGAACAACCTCCCCGTGGAGATCCGTACCCTCACCACAGTCCAGGCCTTCCGCACAGCCCTTAAGATCTGGCTATCCCGTCAGGCCTGGGGATAGGATTACTCTCACCCCGCCCGAATGTTGAGTGAATGTTGTGTTTTTATGGTTAATTTTCTTTTAATCACGATTCTTTTCTTTTTAAGTCTTGTCCTGCACTCCCTTCCCTTCATTGTTGTAAGCCGCCCTGAGTCCCCTCAGGGAAAAGGGCGGCATATAAATCCCCAATAAAATAAAAAATAAATAAAAATAAGTACTGCACATGGGCGTGTGTGGTGCAGCCCTGATCGAACTGGCAGTAGAGTAGCAGCAGCCAGAAGCCACCCCTGCCTTGTTTCTATTATCGGTATGCAGGATTTACCATCTTTCTGATAACATCAGTTGAATGTTCATTTTTTTAATGCTAGCATAAACATGAACTAACATATAAATGTATATATAACTCAGATGAATAGGAACAATGCACTTTTTAATATAGCCTTTTGTACTTGCTTATGATTTATGTAAATCCCTGTTGGTAATTTAGAACATTTGTAGCTCATAAAGTTAAGAACTTAGCAGAAACCGATTTCCTTTTTAAAATATGATTTAATGGCCCTTAGCAATAAATAGACCTTTGGTAAATGCTTGGCATTTTCTCTGAAACTTATAAGATTTTAACTTCTCTACCACTTTTTAAAAAAAATACAAAATGCATTTAGCACCGAATGGATGCATGGATGATTTATGAGGGTCTAAATATAAAAGTCATATCCTGAGTAGATGGTTCAACTGTGTAATATTTAGCAATCAGGCATTTTAAAAAACCTACTGTATCCACTACAGTGATGTGAGTCTATTAGGAGGAAAAGAAACCACAGGTAGAAGCAAAAAAAAACAACATTTATACAAATTACTTATACTGCTTTACTTTTATTTTCTAAAAGATTCTTTTCCATCTAACATTTATAAATAACTAGCTGATAACCCGGCATTGTCTGGGTATTTATTTCTAGGGGGGAAATGTCCAGACTAAAGGTAATTTCTAATGTTGGATTTTCCCCTTTACCAGATGGCGCCCCCCTTGTGGAGTACTGTGAATCCGTTACAATGGGAACTCCACTGCATTGTACAGTACAAGCCATTTTATGGCAGTACAGTAGAAGCCATCTGAAGGCACAATAGGCTGTATTGTAATAGAATACACACACCAAAGGGTGTTAAGGGTGTCTTAACCCTACAGTATTTGTTTCCAGAGAGTAAGTCATCTGTGTACCAAGTTTGGTTGAAATTGCTCAAGGTGTTCCAGAGTTATGCTGGAACACACACACACACACACACACACACACACACACACACACACCCTTGATGAAGTTCATACTTAATTGCAGAAATTATTCTGAATACATTTAATTGCTGAAATCCTTGAAAGATAATCCAAATTTGTGGGGGTATTTTCATGATAGTGCTATTTAATTGCATTACGGGCAGTGTTTTTATCCATCTTGGTATGGATAAATAAATGAGTATCCTTTTTAAATTGATTGACAATCAGCACAGTAATTGTAAGGGTCTTATTTCACCAAACATCTAACATTAATGTTCTCTTGCTAGTGTGATCAATAAAAAAAACAGTGATATTGGCACCAGTGGGTAATTTTTCTTCAGTTCTGGGAGTCAAGATAATTTCCATTGTGCTAGGAAGATAAAATTTTAGCCTCTCTTGACATGCTGCATTCTACTTAAAGGACTGCCCTCTCCATCACAGGTTTGGGGATGATTTAAGACATACAGATTAGTTTTAACTGAAAAACTGTTTTTATAAATATAAATTGTTATTGTTACAGAAAAGTTTCTTTCTTTATGTTACAGGGAAAAAACTTTTCTTTTTTTGCAATTAATATTCAATCAGAATTGATTTGGTCCTTAGTTAGTTTATTATTGTACATAAGAATGTTGCGTGCAAATATATGTGAACATATAGATAGGTATTTATTAATTTTAGGATGGATTACAACCCGTTCTAGATTTCAGGTGCCTGCAATTGGCTTGTCAAAATTTAGAATGTGCATGTCTTGCAAATTGGAGAAGTACGGTAGATATATATTTGCAGGGACCTTAAAATATGAAGATTTAAGCTGTCAAAGGAAGCTGTAGCAAGGCAGTTCTAATACAATCTATGGACATTAGCATTCCATGAGTGATTTCACTGTCAATATTTCACGTCATTAAATCTCTTGAAATAGAAAGTGATTTCCAACCCAGTGTTGAAATTTATCAGTAACTCTATCATGTCTGTGGGTTAGTCATAAATATTTTTTTTTCTTGAATGATGTTATCTGGTCTCTTGCCTTTCTTATAAAATTGAATATTGATGCACGGTGCAAGTGGCCTGTACGTTATAATGCTAGGGTAAAGGGGGGAAAAGAAAATAATAATCTGGAACTTGGCCCATACTTGGCCATTTCAGCATATAAACAATATTGGGTTTCAGTTTTGTGAGATTATTTTTTAAATGCACTTAATATTTATAATAATTTGGAACAGCATTTAAAGTTACAATGCAATGTGCCAGTTATGAATTGGTGTTTTAAAACATTATAATCTATAAGTGATAAGACAGTAAACAGTAGCAATAAAAAGGCAGGGAATGCATAAAATAGGCAGTTTCCGTTAAATGGCTTCATAAACCAGAGCCAGAATAAACAAATAACGTTTTGACCTGGAGCTGAAAGAATATACTGCCAGCAGCAGTCAAAGCATCCAAGGGAAAGATTTTTTGGAGCACCACAACAGAAAAGCACTCTGTTTCTTGTTTCAGATGATGTATAAATGGCATTTGGAGCAAAGCTTCTTTTTATAGCTTTTAAAGGCTGTCTGGCATCAGGAAGGAAAGTGGTCTTGCAGGCATTTTGGATCCCAGATTGTTTAGGATTTTCAGTAGCATCACGGCAATCTGAGCTCAGAAGTGGATCAACAGCCAATAAGACATTATTAGAAGGAGTATCATGATATTTCACTTATTTGACTTGGTTACATAGTACTGAATGCTACAATAATCTCATCCAGAAGCTTCCTTTTTCTACTTGCCCCCTTTTTGGCATGGACTTTTTGAGTACCAGAGAAACTGTGAACATCTATTGGGATAGAATCAGGAGAGAGAGAAAAAATTCAAAATCTGCCAAGATTAGGAAGGGCAAAATGTTGTTGCAAATTTATGCACAGCCCAGTTCCTATCTTAGATCAATATTAAGCCAGTCTGCAGAAAGAATTGTTCCATTTTGTAGATCACTGGCAACCCTGAAAAAGAGCATTCTTCAGAATATTCTCTTTTATAAAGAGAATGTTTATTGATAACAAATAACAACATTCTATTGTATATTAATAATGCACACTGAAATGTTGTGGCCTGTCGGCTGCCAGCAAAGATAGCTGCAGAGTCAGACGAGGAGGATTTTTTTTGGGGGGGGAGCCTGGGCCAGCTCCGGAGCCTTTGGAAGGCACTGATAAGGAAAGAGCATCAGAGACAGAGGCAGAGCTGGGACCTTCCATCCTCCCACAGGTGGCGTCTTCAGGGTCTTAGCTAAGTGAGGGGAGGAACAGATGCCGCCTGTCCCAGATGTGTGTATGCATAGAGAGGAGAGGAGAGCTAAGGAAAGCAATAAGCCAGCTCTTGGGGAAAAGAAAAACATAGCCGCTATCCAGCCGCTAGACTATTCTAGATCTAGCACTGTCTGTCAGAATATTTAGCTGGTATGTACCTACCACTGGTATGTGTTCTGAGCAAGTACAACTTGAAGGATGATGGTCATTGTGGGTGAGATGTTTTGTTACTTCTCATGTGAAGTCCCACTAAAATGATATAAACTAAATAATTGGCTACCTTGTATAACATGAAGAAAAATGAGATACCGAATAAGAGAGGAAGAGAATTAATTTTGATAGATTTTCAGATTGACAGCAGAGAGTTTTCTGAAACCTTCTTCATTTTGCTTCTCTGGAGGAAAAATCAAAATAGTTAAAATTTTACTCATTTACTCATTCCCTCCTTTCTTCCTAGTGCAGTCCAAATAAACTAATAAGTAATAAAGTAATAAATCTGCAGCAACAAAGCCTGTTTCTGGCCAGGACATCTCCGAATTCCCATCTTTTTTTGACTTTGATATTTTGGGGAAACATTTTTCCCTTTTGAAATTTTGCTTTGAAGTTTTTGTGTTTTGTCACACCGGTCTATCTGCCTATTAGGGCATAAATGTGAGTTTCCATGCATTCCACCAGCAATTTCAGCAGGCAAGAGTCATTTGGGACATCTGGGCATTCCCTCAGGAAAAGGCAATGTCACCAGCTAATGCTTTCAACCTGGACGTACCTTCGTGCTTCTGACACGATGCAAAGCAATTTTGGATTCTTGATACCATCATGTGCAGGAGTAGTATTTACTTACCTTCCCTACTGGTTCGCAAATGGGAGTACGCACCTCCGGGCATGTGCTAAGCCTTCTGCACCTGCGCTTTTCGCTAAAAAAAGGCCTAAATGGGATGTCATAGAACCGGGGTGTGTGGGTGGGGTCACCCACAATTTCCGCTACTGGTTCAGGCGATTCAGTCCAAACCAGTAGAATACCACCTCTGATCATTTGATATAGCTATTGTTCCTAGTCTCTTTCTGTGGAAGAAAAACTTGTTTTAGAGGAAAAATTCATTAAAAATACAGCGAAACTAAAAGGTAGAGTTTCTGACAAAAGGTCTGTATGGTGACCATTTTAGCTAGCAATAAATGAATGAATGTATTCTGTGAAATATTGAAGGATGTGAGGGCAGCTCACTAGAGAATTAAATTGTTTGAACCTTGGGGTCTCATTCAAATCTAGAATAGAAAGAGGATTTACCAATATAGCTGCAAGGTTTATGACCATGAAGATTAAAATTGTATATGAAACAACTCAGGTGCAATATTTTCTCTAGTATCAAAATCTCCAAGTTAAATATTTACTCGGAACATTGCCAAGAAAGATTAAATGTAATATTTAGGTCCTCCAGATGAATTAATTTCAAGGATGTTGTATCACTCATTGGTATTACAAGAAAACCATTCAGACTCAAAGTTTTTTTTTTTCCAAACCAAGGATGCATACAGGATTTTTAGAATTAAAATGTCTTCCTAAATAACCTATCTTCCCCATTTCAAATTCTGTATCTCCTTTGGATTTTTAAGGACTCCCACCAAGAAATGGGGCTCTTCCGCATGAAAATATAGATAATATATTTGTATTTAGATTATTTACTAAGTAATATAATTAACTGTACATAATACAGTAATAAAAGATGACTGGAGGGAGGCAAGGAGATTTGAAAGCAACACAGTTAAAAGGATGGAACCCCAAAAGGCTTCACCGGATGTGATATCATCAAGATTATTTCATGCTGGTTGGTAGTTCCTTCAAAACAAGTTTTATTGAATAAAGAGATGTTGGAGAAGATATTGTGACTGTGGTGCCTGACAATTTAGAATGAAGAGGCAAACTGCTTGTGGTGTACAAATGAGAGAATGATTTAGGAAATCTATACAAAATCACTAAAATGCTGTTGTTACTCTACTTGCTATATTATTTGATTCAAACTGCTTGAATGTACCAACAGGTTGAATGAGTGCCAGTAAGTGGAAGCTTCATCATGACAAGACAGAGGCATTTGGCTCAGAAAATCCCTTTTCTGTGAATTAGAGAAAGTTCATGCTTTAGATAGGATTCTTGTCGTTCTAAATCATGGGTGCCCCTTATTTCATTACCATCGTATTAGAGATGATATTCACCAGGTTCTGACCAGTTCTGGAGAAGCAATAGCAGACATTTTGAGTTGTTTGGAGAATTGGAGAATTGGTAAATACTGCCTCTGACTGACCCATCTATTCTCTGCCTCCCAAGTCCCAGCTGATCAGGAGGGATTGGGGATTTTGCAGTAACCTTCCCTGGAGTGGGGTGGGAATGGAGATTTTGCAGTATCCTTCCTCTGCCATGCCCACCAAGACATGCCCACCAAGACATGCCCACAGAGCCGGTAGTAAAAAAAAATATGAATTCCTTCACTGCATCATATGCTAAGAATAATCTTTTTCCAGCTCCAATTAATTAATCAGAGGTAACTCTTCTGGATTTAATAGTTGTCAAACCAACAATCTCAAAATTAGATTATTACAGCATATAAACTGTCTTTGTGGATGGCGTCGGATGGGCCAACTTTTTTTCGTGGCTTAACTGGAGGCCAGTGTGCTACATATCAAGTTCAAGATCCTTATCATGATTTTCAGTGCCTAATATATTCTCAAGAGTGTTTTCTTTAATGTGTTGTATTTTCTATGTGCCAATTCAAGAATGAGTGGATTTATATAGATGCTGAAGGTACGATTCTCTCTCTGACATTGAACTAAGAACCAGCTGAAAACACTTCATGCAGATTTCCCCCTCTCAAATTCGAATATTTGCATGTTTTGAAAATAAAAGCATGTTCAGATTTTATCAAACAAAAAATATTAAAAATCTATCAATCATAACTTTGAGTTGAGACATAGAGGTTAGCCTTCTTTCTGACTTGCTAGCTGCAAATCACTTCCTCAGATAATCCAACAACAAAGAATCAGGCATAGAACAGAAACACAAAACTTAGTCATGTGGTGCAAGTATTACTAAATGTGCCATTCCAGATTACGTATAACCTCAGAGAACCTAAATCTCTTTTCATTTATACATCTATCAAAACAAAGAAGAGATTGCTTTAGAATCCTGAAGCATTTTATTTGATACGTTCACAGAGTTGTGACTGATAATATTTTAATTTATATTGATTGATTGATAAAATCTATTACAGGCTTTCTTTTAGTTTTGTTCAAAGTATACGCGCCATAAGCTAAAAAAAAAACCAATAAAAGATGCATAAAGATAAACACATTTTTCAAAGGAAATATTATATTCCGTAACTGGTTTAAATACAGCTCCCGTTTGCTATTCAGAAGACAAAGATATCTATAAACAGTGTAAAACAGATTCAGGCCAGCATTGTCCACAACACCCTATGAAAAGGCCTGCATAGATTGGGGAATATGTTGGGAACTAGAATATCCCAGGGCGGGAATGTATTTATGTCAATAGTCAATAGTCATCTCTGTGTGAGTTGGACAGCCACAAAATTTTGTTTAATAAAGAGAAGGAAAAGAAAAGAAACATAGGAAGTTGTCCAGTGAGCTGACAGAAAGGGAGAAAAAGTAAGATGACCAGATTTTCATATTGGTAAAGAGGGACACCTTTGATGGGGGGGGGGGGATTGATTAAAAATTTTATATGGAGCAACAAAAATTTTCATATAACGCAAAAATAGTATTGTAGTTTTTTTTTATTTCAACATAACTACAATTTACAAATATAAATTGTAACTGTTGCCAAACATCAAAATTTTGATCACGTGACCATGAGGATGCTGCAACGGTCTGCTGCTAAGTGTCAAAATGGTCGCTAAGTGTCAAAATGGTCATCAGTCACTTTTTTCAATGCCATTGTAACTTTGGTCACTAAACCCATTATACCACCTTTCTTGCCACAGTTCTTAAGTGAATAACTGCAGCTGATAAGTTAGTAACATAAGTGAATCTGGTTTCCCCATTTGACTTTGTCAAAAGGTCACAAAAAGCAATTACATGACTCCAGGACACTGAAACCATCATAAATACGAATCTGTTGCCATGCATCAAAATTTTGATCGCGTGACCATGAGGATGCTGCAACGGTCGCTATTGTGACTCAGCAGTTCTGCTGTGAGTTTTTTTGGGATCAAGATTCAGTATGCCACTGGGGCTTGTGGGAGGCAAGTTTGGAGATAAAAGGACGGATGCTGCCACGCCTCAGTTGCTGGAGTCAACGTCGTTCCTTCATGTGTTCCTTGTTTGGTACAAAATTGCTTGATGATTAATCGTGATTTATGCTTGTTACACTTGGATAAGTGCTTTGGTGTTTCATGTAAACCTGATCCATGAAGACTGTGGAAGAAGTGCAGTGCTTGTAAGAGTTTTGTTTTGCATTCTTGTCGGAGACTTGTATTTATGTTATTTCTGGGCTCGAAGCCAGTTTGAACTGAGAACTGATAAAGAAAGACTTCCTTTTAAGTTTCCTGCCTGCGTTTGTTAAGGAGCCGTGAAGGGGAGGACAGAAGAGGTTGCTAAGTGTGAAAATGGTCGCTAAGTGTGAAAAATGGTCATCAGTCACTTTTTTCAATGCCATTGTAACTTTGGTCACTATACCACCTTTCTTGCCACAGTTCTTAAGTAAATAGTCTAAGACAATTTAAAAAAAGAATCCACACAGAATAAATTAAAGTAAAACATTTCAAACTATTCCACACAGAATAAATTTAAGTAAAACTATTTTTAAAAATTCTATGCACAATATATTTCAAAGTATTGTGCATAGAATTTTAAAAAAAGGTTTCACTTCAATTTATTTTGGATAGAATCTTTTTTTAAATAGTCTAAGACAATTTAAAAAAAGAATCCACACAGAATAAAACTATTTTAAAAAATCATATGCACAATAAATAAAATATTATTTTAAAATACATTAAAAAAATAAAAGAAAAAAACCCAGCTCACTTACCAGCAGGCAGACACTCCAAGTCAATCCAGAATGATGTAGATGTTAATACAAAGAACTGAGCAAATTAAAATGGTGAAATTATTAGTCCCAGGGAAATATTTTTCAAAGAAACTTTGCCACCATTTTTTCCACACGAGCTGACCTCCAACCTCCGTGCCCCTCCCCTCCAGAAAATCCAGGAAGGAACACTCGCGACTTCTCTAGCCAAGTATTTCCTGGAGCTCTATGGTACTGGGTCATTTTTTCTTATAAAATGAGGTAAAAGAGGTGCGGGGGGGGTCCATTTTGTTGCTTTAACGTTTTAATATCTTCAATGAAAGTACTGAGACAGAGAGAGGGTTAGACAGAGTGTCTTTTGTCTTGCCCCGATTAGGATTTCTTAAGCAAATCCACTGGGCTTTCAACATGAAGCCAGAAAATCGGGAGTTTTTTAAAATGCCCCGGGACACAGGGCAAATTGTTAGAAATCGTGATTGTCCCACTGAAATTGGAACATCTGGACACCTTAAGAAAAAGACAAGAGGAAAAAGAATGAGAGGGATCTCGCCCTCATGTTTACAACTGCTTTTAAGTGGCTTTGTTCTAGTAAGAAATAAAAGTTTCTTATGTCACCATGCCATGTTGGGGATTTTTCAGAGTTCTGGCTAGGCAGAGGAGGGAACCTAAAAGCTGGTCCAGCCTATAAGCCCATCAATTTCATCCTTCTACGGCACTTAGTGGTTAAGGGGAGGCATCTGGGAATCTCACTAGCATGAACTGGCATGACAACCTCTCTCATGACTGCTTGTAGCACATAAGGTCTGCTGCCTATAATTCAAGAGGCAATCAACAGCTTCCAATATCAGTAGCCACTGATTAGCTATTTTCATTTGCTTCCTATAGTTCCAGTTTTGCAGGCAGATCGACCTTTCCATTGAGCTATCCATCATACCGTACCTCCAAAATCTATTTTCTGATCAGTCACTGCTACCTTAGATCCCATTAATGTATTGATGTAGTCTGGATTTGGGGGCAGCGAGGGACACCAAAATGCAGCACTTCACACCTGTTTGTCATGAGCTGTGCTTGCCATATTGAAACCCATTCACCGAGTTTGGAGAGATCCTTCGGAGCTCTATATTACCCAGTTTTCATTTTGCCACCCTGAAGAGTTTGATACTATGCAGGTAGTCATACACAAGACTTATAACCACAATTGAGGCCAGAATTTATGTTGCTAAGTGAGAAATTTGTTAAGTGCGTTTGCCCCATTTTGCGGCTTTTTTTGCCACATTTGTTAAGTGAATCCCTGCAGTTGTTAAATTAGTAACATGGTTGTTAAGTGAATCTGGCGTTCCCCATTGACTTTGCTTGACAGAAGGTTGCAAGACTTGATTACATGACCCCAAGGCATTGCAACCATCATAAATATGAACTGGTTGTCAAACATTTGCATGTAAATCACTTGACCATAGGGATGCTGCAACGGTCATAAGTGTGAAAAATGCTCATAAGGCACTTTTTTCAGTGCCATTGTAACTTTGAACTTTCACTAAATGAACTGTTGTAAGTCAAGGACTACCTGTATTACCTTCCTCAGCCCTAAGCAGAGATGTTTTATAGATAGGTACAAGTTGAAAATATAAGTACTGATCCCTAGGGGAATCATCTTTCTACATCTTGCTGGTGTGAAACCTGTTCATTTATGTTAGAATTAGAATTAGAATAACAGAGTTGGAAAGGATCTTGGAGGTCACCTAGTCCAACCACCTGCCTAGGCAGGAAACCCTGTACCATTTCAGACAAATGGTTGTCCAATCTCTTCTTAAATACTTCCAATGTTGGAGAATTCACAACTTCTGGAGGCAAGTTGTTCCACCGACTAATTGTTCTGTCTATTTAGGGGACTTGTGGGAATCCTTCGGTGGTGGTGGGAGGAAGTGATTAAATTTAGCATTGCCACTATGGAGGATGGTGAGGTAACGCAGAGAAGAGCAGTGAAGAAGATCTGCTGGTAATTGCCTGGTTACATCTGCAGGGGCAAAGGAACTAAGGCAGCCCCTGGGAAGGCTGCAGTTTTATCCTGTAAAAGAGAAAAACAACCCCTGAGGGCTGTTGACTGTCATCGGCTGATGCATGGCCCAGGCTCTATCTCTGTCTCTTTCTGCCAGCTCCATTCCCTCTTCCCCCTTGGAGCTCTCAGGTTGCCTTGCTAATGACCCTGACTCCCATGCCTCCTCTTCAGGCATGAAATCCTCTTACCTTCGCTACTGGTTCAGAACCGGGAGTGTGTGCAGGCGCGTGCTCATTTCCCTCGTGCAGAGCATCAATGATAACGACTGGGCAGGTGGGCGGAGCCTCCTGCCACTGCCACTACTGGTTTGCCTGAACCAGGATGAACCAGCAGAATACCACCTGTGCTCCTCCTCCTCTGATTCGGCTGCTGGAGGGGACGGTGGCCGACAGGCCACAACTCCAGCAAAGCCACCTATGTTCTATGTATCCATAGTGTGTAAAGTAACTGCCAAAAAAATAAACTCAGAAACTTTGCTCTGAAGTGGAAAGAACCTAATATCCCAGCACCTCATGCTTTTTAATATATCTCCATTTGCATTGTGAGTCATTTCAATATGATCCCTGTTACGGTCCTATGGCAAAGGTAGTGAACTCCTGTACCAAGTTTAATGACCAAAGGAATCTAAGTATGCCCATGCAATTTGAGACCAAAGGACTAATTGTGTGAGGTTTGTTTTGTGATGACAGCTGAGGCCTCTCAAGAGCCAAAGAGTATCACTCACTAATTATGAAGCAACATGGGCAGGAACATTACACCTCTGGAAGAGAACTCTTGCCATAGCAATTTAGCATGTTATGTTATTGTATATTTTATAAATGTCCTAATTTTCTTGAGAGGCTATTTAAACTTGTTGGATTTCCCTATTGCCCATTCACTGGACTTTAATTTCTTTTATACGGAGACTGCAAATGGCAGGGCTGGAATTGCTACTTGCAGATAATTAACAAGAACTGGGAAGTAATTTGCAGTAAATAATTTGATACCTCTAATCACTTTGCTTGCTGTTAATCCACAAATATCTTATAATTGTCTAAAATTTATTTGTTATTCATGGGACTCATTTAGCAGTTAATGGGGAATAGCAGAAGCAGAAATACTTGTACTAGTGGCCTCCACACTGCCAGATAAAGTTCTGGGAGCTTTTGAAAACATATGCCAGGCATCCAAATAATGTCAGAGTAATATTTTTCTAAGCTCTCAAAGCATTGCTTTATAGATACTGAAAAATATTTGAAAGGCTTTCTACAGCTGTATGATTTTTTTGGACTGTAAAATTGGCCATGTAAGCCCTGCTTATGGGCCTGTAGTTCAGTCTTGCGTTGGCAAGAACAAGTAATTTTTATTTTTTCCAGTATGGGCCTGATCACTACTTAATAATTTTTTGCAAAGAGGAATATCTAGAGTTCTTTTCTTTAAAAAACATGGACCCCCAAAGTTAAATGTTTCAGTACTTCTCAAATTGAATCTTCATATGAAGCTATACCAGTGGTGGGATTCAATATTTTTGCTACCTGCTCTGTGGGCATGGTTTGGTGGGCATGGTATGGCTTGGTGGGGTTGGTTTGGTGGGCGTGGCAGGAGAAGGCTACTGTAAAATCTCCATTCCCCTCCCCATTCCAGGGGAAGGTTGCTGCAAAATCCCCATTTGCTCCCAATCAGCTAGGACTCAGGAGGCAGAGAATAGATGGGGGTAGGACGAGTCAGAGGTGGTATTTACCAGTTCTCCGAACTACTCAAAATGTCCACTACAAGTTTTCCAGAACTGGTCAGAACCTGCTGAATACCACCTCTGGGCTATATATTATAAGTAGCCACTGTGCTGATGTTAAGAATTACTATGGTTGTAGTGGTTAAAATATTGGATTTAAGTCTGTCTTCAGCCACCAAGGCTTACTGAGTAACTTTGAGCTAGTCTCAAGCTCAGTCCACCCTACCTCACACTGATACTCCGGGGTGAAGTGGGAGGAGGCATACCTTTCAAACCCCTGAACAAAAAGTTGGGTGAATATCTAAGTAATAAACGAGTTACAGTGAAATGGTAAATTGGTGCTGTTTTTCACCCATCTTTATTTCAATTTTTTTAATGGTTTACACAACTTCATTACCTGCCTTGGAAAGACAATATAATGCTATTTTAAGGCAAATACAGAAGATTTTCCTTATAATTCTATGAGGATGAGATGGCATGCTACACCTGGCTGATATTGTTCATATTTTTTCAGAAATGGATGGAGGGCTAATGCTAAACAATTATAGTTTCCTTCAGGCTGCCAAGTGAACTCATGGCTGAAATATGGATATTATTGGGGGAATCCTGGCTCACGCTCCATTTCTTTATTTAGAATATATGCAAGGTGACAGACAAGCTGTTCATAAAGTAGCTTGCAGTAGCAGAGAAATAAGGCTTTCGTGTGTACAAGTTAAATCATCAAGTAATCTAATACCAGATTTCTGCTGTCATGGAGGTTATCCACTGGATTGCAACATTCTGTAAGTAGTGGTGGGATCCTGCCGGTTTAACAACTGGTTCGGTGATTGTGCACGTGCACAGTTTTGCCAGAACTTACCTTCCATGTTACTTCTTGTGGAGTAACACAGCTGAGGAGCAGCAATCCACTCTGCCGCGCTAATCAGCTGAGAGGATATAGGTAAGTAAAGCACAAGGGTGGCCAGGCCCAACTGATCGTCAGAGCTACTGGTTTGCCCAAACCAGTCCGAACCAGCTGAATCCCACCCCTGTCTGTAAGTTTCAATCAACATTCCTTAAAAAGGACCAAAGTCTACTATCTTCTCCAGTATCCTGTTTATCTGTTTACTTAGGACTTTGATATTTCTGACAAACAACAAAACCTCAAATTGACTTTCAAGTTTACATGATCTATGGTTGTGAAGCAGCTTAAGATATTGGTAGATATTCTGACTGATTTCAGTGAAATTGACTCGAACCTGAGTTAGCATTTGATTGTATTTTAATGTACATTAGCTCTAACCTAACGTCTTCCCGATCTGTTACAGAATTCCTAGGCAACCTATCTATTGGTAGTCCTCAACTTATGACCTTAATGAAACCCCAGAATTTCCATCATACTGTAAGTCATGATGGTCATAGGTTGAAGCACTGATATGACCATTCCATTTTTTTTTGAAGTGGTTGGAAAGCAAACACTACAGTTGTTAAGAGAGTTAATGCATTGGTATGAGTGTTTTCTTTGCTGAAAAGGCTGGTTTCCAGCAAAAAAAAGTCATAAATCATATCACATGACCACATAATGCTGCAACCAGTAAAGATGAGTTGCCAAATGTCGAAAATGTGATTGTGTAACTGGAGGGGGAGACGGGACAGCCAGCAGAACCGTGTCATCAGTATATTTGGGGTGTCCTGTACCTAAATTCTGGAAGTTATTACCTCAACACATCCACCAGATACCATAGGCTACAACAACAAACACAAATCATATTCATGCAAGAATACTCAATATATTGTTATGAAGTTATGAAGTCAAGATACCTGAAATGCCAAAATTAAAAATATGATCCTTACAAATTTCTGGAACTATTTTTTTAAAAAAATAAAAGGAATTTAAAATTAAATGAAACAAGAATAAATATCTCAGAGAAACTGCCTAGTTTGTGGCTTGATTTTTTTTTCAGTTGTAAAAATAAATCATTAGATGATGTAGAAGAAGGACATAAGAAATGTAAGGTCATTAAGTTAGGGACTCAACGTAATTGAGTGTTAGTATCATTAGGAATACTTCTAGGCTTTGACCTTTCTTTGATGTTTTAAAATTGTACAGATTACAGCGATGTCAAATTCATTGTAGACCTTAGCAAGGGGGAGATTAATCATTTTCAGTATTTTAATTTAAAAAAAGATAAAAAGACCCAGGGCATTAAAAACTAATTATGCAGTAGTATCTGGCCTTTCAAGATACTTAAGCGACTTTTGATGGAAGTCCATTTTTGGGGGGAGTCCTGCATTTGTTTTTAATGAGTACCAGATTAAACCTAAAGTGAAAGGCAAGTCTGCTTTGCAGATTCATACTAACAAGTTCTGAATTTTAAGAAAGAAGGAAACTAGCTTATTATGATGACAACTTTTATAATAAAAAGTTATCTTTTTATTATAAAAGTTTTCTGCAACCAAACAAGACAGACACAGACTTCAACAGATAATTAGAATTGCAGAAAAAACAATTGCTACCAACTTGCCTTCCATTGAGGATCTATGTAGACTGCACTAGTCAAAAAGAGGGCTGAGAACATTTCTACAGACCCCTTGCATCCTGGACATAAATCGTTTCAACTCCTATCCTCAAAATAATGCTATAGGGCACTGCACATCAGAACAACTAGACATAAGGACAGTTTTTTCCCCGCATGCCATCACTCTGCTAAGCAACTAATTCCCACAACACTGTCAAACTATGCACTAAGACTGTATTACTATTATTATTCTTCGCATCCTTCCTATTACCTGTCTCCCCCCACTTATGTTTATAACCATATTGCTTGTATTTTTATGATTTATATTGTTCTGTTTGTTTCGTAATATAATTTGATTGCTTATTGGTAACCTATGACTATTATTAAGTGTTTGTATCTTATGATTCTTGATTAATGTACTTTCCCCCCTTTTATGTACACTGAGAGCATATGCACCAAAGACAAATTCCTTGTGTGTTCAATTCACACTTGGCCAATAAAGAATTCTATTCTATTCTATTCTATTCTATTCTATTCGATTCTATTCGATTCTATTCGATTCTATTCGATTCTATTCGATTCTATTCGATTCTATTCGATTCTATTCGATTCTATTCGATTCTATTCGATTCTATTCTACCAATAAAATAAAATAAAAAAAAATTCCATCCAGGCAAAGGATGGATCACCTTAACATTTTATAGACTGCAATGGTTGTATATGTTTAACATTCACACTTCAACGACTAGCTGAATTGCAACCAGTTGTCTTCTATTTTGCCCAGATACCTGGAGCCAGTTTTCTTCCATAACAAGCAAAAGGTCTTTATACCAACCTTGATTGAAGCTACAGTCACTTTTTAAGACAAACTTCTTGCTTATGGGGTTTTGGTTAATTTCACACAATAGCAAGCTGCATCTGTGCTGAATAAATTGGTATGTCTATTTTAAGAGGATTGAGAGAGGGTGTGTTGTTCTGTATTGATATTCTGCTACAAATCACAACTGGCACAAGGTGTGAATCTATTGTGAAGCTAATAAACTGATTAAAATAATTTATAATGGGAACTATGAGCTTCTTAACGTAACTTTTTAAATCATGGATTGTTATTGAAAAATATATATTTTAAAAACCTCTAGTTTATAATCTCCTCTCCTCTTTCTTTCTTTTTTTTCTCTATATAAAAAAGGCTGTATGTATGTATGTATGTTCCAGCATACCTCTGGATCTCCTCGAGCAATTTTAACCAAACCTGGTACACAGATGACTTACCCTCTGGAAACAAATACTGTGTGGGAAGGGCAGATACCTCTGGTGTGTGTGTGGGTGTGTCTGTGTTCCAGCATAACTCTGGAATGCCTGGCCTGTTAAGGAAAGTGAGTGTGGCATCCTTGAGCGCCAATGGTTTGTGATGTCATGGGAGGAAGAAGGGAGAGCCTAGGCTGTTAAGGAGAGCAAGTGCGGCATCCTAGAGCAGCAATTGTTTGTGATGTCAGTTCCTTCACTGCTTCCTCTGAAAAGCCAACTGTAACGTTCACCCTCCAGTGGACCAATGGGGAAGTGCCTGATGGATTTGGGGCAAAGTGCCAGGATTATAGACAGGGTGGGAAAGAGGAGCGCATGGGAGGGGGAAGGGAGAGGGCAGGAATGATGGGCATGGGAGTAGGGGGAAGAAAGGCCCCTCTCAATGGTTCCCTGTCAGACAAATGCTCCAGGGCAAATGCCAGCATCGTAGACAAGGTGGGAAAGAGGAGTGGATGGGAGGGGGAAGGGAGAGGGCAGGGATGATGGGCATGGAAGTAGGGGGAAGAAAGCCCCCTCTCAATGGCTCCCTGTCAGACAAATGCTTTGGCATCTATAAATACCAGGCAATGCCGGGTTATTGGTGTGTGTATTTATAAAAACAATTTCCATGGTAAAATAATTATAAAAGCAAAGATAGAAAATATTTTATTTCATATTCAATTTAATTGATGATAACAAATTAACATATGTTCAGGGTAAAAAAAAATTGTGTCCCATTTATGTAAACAATAGACAATATGTCATTTGGATTTCTTCAGTGATGGCATTGATAAACAAATAATCATCATTCCAAAAGCTTACCAGAACAGCCACAAATATGAGGAAACAGCAGTAAAGCCACTAAATACCAAAGCAGTAGCTGATACCACAGCTCAAAATTAAACTATCATTGCAATTATTTGTGTGTTTTAAAAATGAAACTTTGCACATTGGGAAAGTAATTTAGAAGTTCATTGCACTGGCACGAGGATAAGCACAGTAGCTCTTTACTATTCATTAGAGTTGCTTGACTTTTTTTTTTTAGGTTGCCATGAAAATCTGAACAAAGGTGTGTTATTGTTTTAATAGTCAACCTTTTTAAAGCAATGGGATCTCTTTTCCCCAACTCTTGTGGAAGCATGAAAAAAAGGAAAAACAAACAAACAAACTCTAAATCTAGTTAATTGCAGAGAACTGCTGAACTAATGCCAAGCCTGAAGTCCCCCCCCACCCAATTCTTTAGAAGTCTCCTCAGTCCTAGTAATTGCTACTTGTATTCTATGAGGTTTATTTTCAGGTGTGTATTTATAGACCAATCTAGTTGATAACCCAGCATTTTCTGGGTATTTATTTAGGGGGAAAATGTCCAGACCAAAGGTAATTTCTAATGTTGGATTTTTTCCCCTTAACAGAGGGAGCACCCTTGTGGAGTACTGTAAAGCTGTTACCATGGCAACTCCACTGCGCTGTACAGTAGAAGCCATTTGAAGGCACAACAGGATGTTTCTTAACAGAACACACACCCTAAGTGGTATTAGGGATATCTAATCCCTAAACCCCCAGATTATTTTTTTCCAGAAAGTAAGTCATCTGTGTACCACATTTGGTTGAAATCGTTCGAGGCATTTCAGAGTTATGTACACACACACATATACACACACACACACACACACACACACAAATACACACACTTGAAACCCCATTACTAGTAGAAGTTGGCAGAGATAATTTTAATATGTATTTTCAATCCACTACTCAACTAACTCTAAAGGCATTTTTTAATTCTTTTAATTGTTCCAATAATTGAAGGTGTTCAAGTTAATTATAATATTGCTTAAAACAATTATAAGAAAATAGGAAAATTATGGAATGCAATACAATGTTTTCAAAAAATAAATCAATTAACTATCTTTGAATTTTAAAAAAATGAAAATATAATAGAAGGCACAAAATACTAGCCCAGAGTTGCTTCAAATCATGAGCTGTATATCATATAAATGTAATAAATAAATAAAGTCATTATTCCTTTGTAATCTATATGCAGTTATAAAGATAATCCCTTTCTATTTGACGGTAGCAATCAGTTATGGAGTCTTTAATACCAGCAAGTATAAGCAAAGTAATTCTAGGGTTAATGGATCTAATTCAGATAAGTCACTTGTGTCCATGGATGTATAACAATATGGGGAGGGGGAGCACTGATAAGAGAGAGATGGAAGTTAAAGGAACGAAAAGGTTCTGCTCAGGAATAATTTATCAAGAAAAAATAATTTCTTACATTTGTTCTTTGAAACATATGATTGTGATTCAGTTAGTAATTTAAGTGTGAATGTTAAACACATACTTGTCATTGTAGTCTATACAATTTTCTGGTGTTCCAGCCTTTCCCTGGACGGAATTTTATTTTGAATGAATTCTTATATTTGCAGGTTGTATTCTATATTGAAAGCAGAGATGAAATTCAATTTTTTTTACTACCGATTCTGTGGGTGTGGCTTGGTGGACCGGGCAGGAGAAGGATACTGCAAAATCCCCTTTCCCTCCTCATTCCTGGAGAAAGGATACTGCAAAATTTCCATTCCCACCCCACTCTGGGGCCAACCAGAGGTGGTATTTGCCAGTTCTCCAAACTACTCAAAACTTCCGCTACCGGTTCTCCAGAACCTGTCAGAACCTGCTGGATTTCACCCTGATTGAAAGGCCAGATAGAACAATATGTATAAATGTTGGATATAACCAGATTGATCAGTTCTAGTTTTAACAGTTTGAATGTTTGGCATAATAATAGAAGAGCCACATTTCTGCCTGTGTCCAGGTCTTTTTCAGTCACTGCACCTCATCTCACAAGTTGTTTTCCCTTGTCACATTTCTGTTTTGTGTGACTTAAGTAAATCACAACCAACTAAGGCATTAGGCTTGCATAGATAAATGGACTACATAATGCATTACTTGGGTATGAACAAAATTGAGGAGAAAATATATTGGCTGATATTTATTTTCTCCCCAAAAGCAATATTTTGCTTGCTAAAATTGAACATCTTCATATCTTTAAGATAAATGGCATGACCTTCATGGAAATGAGATGCTAAAGATGATCTAGTATAAACTGTTTGTCAGCCCTATCGGCTAAACCAGACAGGAAGCAAAACTAGATTAAGTTAAATTCTATTTTATTGCAAAGCTACATTACAGAATCTTGCAAGTCTGAAGGTACAAACTTCCCACCACCATTTTTAACCATCTGATCAATTGGGGCAGGCGGGTCCTTCCTAAGCTTCTTTCTTTGACGGTTAAGCAACTTCAGACTCCTCCCTCTCTTGTCTGATAGTTTCCTAGGCAGCATCCCTTTCTTTCCTTCCCCATCCACTTCCCCTCAGACTCATCCTCCGTTCCTAAGTTTCCCAAGGGAAATAGGTTGTAAGGTGTAAGAAGGAAATATAGCTGTGTCACTTACTTGTACCATCCTGTGTAAATCATCTGCTCCACTTGATGGCAGCGGTTTCTTTCTCTGTCCTTTAAGCCACTGGGAGCACCTTTTCAAGGTTCAAGGTTCAAGGTTCATTTTATTTATATGCCGCCCTATTCCCTGCGGGACTCAGGGCGGCGCACAAACCCAAGGGAGGGGAAGGGAAACACAAAAAACTACAACAAAAAAATACAAGGGAATTTAAAACAACCAACAGCCACACGATTCGAGAGAGGAAGGGAACTCATCGACCCCAGGCCTGCCGACACAGCCAGGTTTTAACGGCTTTTCGGAAGGCCTGGAGAGAGGTGAGGGTCCGAATCTCTGCGGGGAGCTCGTTCCAAAGGGCTGGAGCCGCCACAGAGAAGGCCCTCCCCCGGATAATAGCCAGATGACATTGGCCGGTAGACGGAACCCGGAGGAGGCCTAATCTGTGTGATCTAATGGGTCTTTGGGAGGTAATTGGCAGCAAGCGGTCTCTCAAGTACCCAGGTCCAATACCATGAAGGGCTTTATAAATGACGACTAGCACCTTGAAGCGTATCCGGAGACCAATCGGTAACCAGTGCAGCTCGCGGAGGATAGGTGTAACGTGGGTGTACTGAGGTGCACCCACAATCGCTCGCGCGGCTGCATTCTGGATGAGCTGAAGTCTCCGAATGCTCTTCAAGGGCTGCCCCATGTAGAGCGCATTGCAGTAGTCCAGTTTTGAGGTCATGAGGGCATGAGTGACTGATGTGAGTGCCTCCCGGTTCCTCTCATTCCTCAAGGTCATTCTCACATACCATTATGCTGTACACAGGTAAAAAAATCACAGAGGGAGTCAAAGCTAGAGAAATGTGCTGAACCTGGGAACAAATGTATTTCCCCCCTATTGGAGGCCAGTTAGTATAAAACAATTTTCAATTATGGTCTTAAAGGGTTGCATATTGAATTTCACATAGGAAGAGATACTCAAAAGGTACTATAAATGTATCTATTAATTATGTGATGACACGAAGATTTCACAGGAAATTAATTTTCCCTGGCAATTTTATTTTTGTTTACAATTTTTGTTGGGAGTTCATTTTATATAGCTATTGATATTTAGTTGGTTTTAGGCTGCCATTTCTAGGCTGTCATTAAGGCCCCAACCTCTGAATCAATGCAAAGCAGTTCAATTATTAAATATTAATACAACCCATAACAAGGAAGAAGGTTAAGAAGCTAGCAAGAGAGTGAATACACACACACGCATACACACACACACACCTGTGTATTAAGAAGATAGATAGATGATAGATAGATAGATAGATAGATAGATAGATAGATAGATAGATAGAGATAGATGATAGATAGATAGATAGATAGATAGATAGATAGATAGATAGATAGATAGATAGATAGATAGATAGATAGATAGATAGATAGATAGATAGATGTTAAATCTTGCCAATTTGGTATGTATATCATACCAACAAAATAAATAGTATGAATAATGATCCTGATTATGACTACGTTTTAGGATAACACCTAACAGTAGATATGTAGTAGTGCCAGACAACACTTTAGTTTGGAAGACAAAAGATGTTTTAGAATGCAAACATAGTTTGTACCTGTTGCAACTCCTTAAACCAAATACCTGTTTCTCCTATGGTAGCATCTTGTTTCAGTACTTACACCCAGACATGTGGATCAACACTTCTTAAGTAGGTGCTGCTCAGTTTCTTCCTCACACATTCCTCTGACATAAGAGTAAGATTTCTGAACAGAGGTCCTCTCGCACAGGTGAGGTTAGTGATCTGGTTCATACATGCTAAAACCATAGAATTGTCCTTTTCTATAGTTTTTTTTAAATACGCCACCATTATCTGGATCCATATGTCATGCTAAGCCAAACAAATCACTGTATGACTTAGCAACCAAAAGAGCAGAGTGATTATTCAGATGGTACAAAACAACAATCTTAGCGACATAAATGATTAGGGATGCTGTAAGCACTGGTGTTCCCAGAAAAGTGCAGTACCAAAATATCACACAAGCCGTGACCTCCTCATGCAAATATTGACATTTTGTACGCACTTTCTGATGCCTTGCCCAAGTTGGTAAGGCATGAAATTTGCATGATAATATCACACACATTTTGTCATTTGCCTCTTCTGGTTTTCCCCTGCAGGTTACAGGGCTGACGTTTGTAGTTGAGTGACACCTAGAGGCCATACATTATCTGTTCAGGTCTAACTTATTTTTCTGTTGAGAGAAAGAGAAAAATAAAGACCTGTGTGGCATCAGGTTAATGAAAGTGACAAAGGCTGAAATAATAAATCATGTGTTGGACTTTGGCTGAAATGATCTGGATTCACATTCAGGTTCACTCTAACTATTTGTACTTGTTTTATTGGAAAAACAGGCAAATATTTGGGATTAAAATTCAGGGAGAGGAATACAAGATGAAATGTTATGCAGATGACATAGTGTTAGCTATTAACAACCACAGAGTTTTGTAAGACAGTTGAAGAAAATAATCAAACACGGTGGAAACAAAACTAAATTTAAAACAGAAATAATAACAAGATATTTGAAGAATAAAGATTTGTGGGGGTGTGGGGGGGGAGACACTGGTTTGAGATAACAAAAAACCCTCTGAAATATATGGGATTCTGCCTGGCAGGATTCAACAAAGACTTATTTCAGAACAATTATAATAAAATATTTGGAGGGGGGACGACAAGATCTTGATAGGTGGAAAATCTAAATCTTTCTTGGCTAGGACTTATGTAAAAATGAATATACAGGAAGTGCTCATTTAACACCCTAATCAGGATGGCTAACTCTGTCACTAAGTGAGAAATCATGTGAATGCAAATGTGCTTTCTAGCTGAAAAGAAACTATTGAGTTTTACACCTTCAGGTTTTATTAAGAGCCCTGGTAGCACAATGGTTAGAATGCAGTATTGCATGCTAACTCTGCCCACTGCCAGCAGTTCGATCCTGACCGGCTCAAGGTTGATTCAGCCTTCCATCCTTACGAGGTGGGTAAAATGAGGGCCCAGATTGTTGGGGGCAATATGCTGACTCTGTAAACTGCTTAGAGAGGCCTGTAAAGTACTATGGAGCGGTATCAAAGTATAAGTGCTATTGCTATTACCTCCTGTCCACTTCGTTGTCCTTTGTAATGCTTGAATGCCTGCTTATATATACAGTATCAAGAATATATTTGATGTAGGAGGAAGGAGAGAGGAAGACAAAGCTACTCTAGAAATCTTCTATGAAAAAGAAATAGTATTTTTTTTGCCCAGAAGAAATAAACTTTAGTACAACTCTATACTACTACTACTACTACTACTACTACTACTACTACTACTATATGGTGGCTCAGTGGCTAAGACGCAGAGCTTATCGATCAGAAGATCGGCAATTCAGCGGATCAAATCCCTAGTGCCGCATAACGGAATGAGCTCCCATTACTTGTCCTAGCTTCTGTCAACCTAGCAGTTCAAAAGCAGGTAAAAATGCAAGTAGAAAAATAGGGACCACGTTGGTGGGAAGGTAGCGCTCCATGAGCCTTCGGCATTTAGTCATGCTGGCCACATGACCACGGAGACATCTTTGGACAGCGCTGGCTCTTTGGCTTAGTAACGGAGATCAGCACTTCCCCAAGAGCCGGAAACGACTAGCATGCATGTGTGGGGGAACCTTTACCTTTACCTTATACTACTACTAAGGAGCAAGCAGGCTCCCAATATCTTTTGTAAATACCAGGATAAGAGTTGCAGGATTTGACTTCATTCAATAAAATGTAGGGAAAAGGAAACGCTAGCATCTGTTATGCAATGCGATTCTCTCAAGAATTATGTTGTGTAATGAATGGATGGAAATCCTTGACAATGCTGTGCAACAAACGAACATTTGGTGGAAAGACATAGGAGACAATATAATAAGGCTTGAAATAATAGCAGAAAAATTAATGTCCAGGGGAAAATGCTAGGGTAATTTCATAATTGATTGCTATCATTTAATCTATTATAAATTACTAGACCGTGTTATGGAAAATGATGCCACCAGAAGAGCATGTCTAACAAAATATAATTGAGTTCATTACAAATTCATCTGTGGTGGCTACTGCTGGTGGGTTATTACAACCATTTGTCAATGCCCCCTTTTAACTAGTTGTTTACTTCCTTCTGCAGCCACCTGGTTTTCGTGAAATATTGCTTATTGGAGACAGATTTTACTTGATCTTCAGACCACAAGTAGATATTGTTAATACTATGGCAGGCTTCCTTTAGCAAAAGAAGTACCGAGGTGCCAAAGGGAGAATCAGGTGGAAATCCCTTATTTTATATGAAGTGGAATGAGCCTGCATAATATTCTGAGGATTATATGAATTATATGATTATATGAAACTCATTCTATAGGAAAAGCACAACAATTAAAACTGCATTATGTCTACGACTTGCCTCTTCCTTTATAGCATTGGCATAATAATAAGAGAAAGCATTAATACAATTAGTTCAAACTTACCACAACTTATGTATGCACTTCATTTTCCTCCTTTTCTTGCATAATTAGACTGTTGAAAAATACAAAATTGAACTAGTGAGAGTTGGAGGATTCAGAGGAGAAAGCTTGTAAATACGTTGATTCTGAATTTAGCTGAGGAGAGTTATTCATTCTAGCTACTTATTACACTAATTAATTAATCAAGGTAGAGACAGTTAAAGGTTGCTTGAAGTTTTACAGTAGGGCAAAGAGGCTATTTAGAGTCTTCCACTTTTTTAAAACTTTATTTTCCATAAGCCCCAACTACCATTGTCAGTTGCAAGAAAATGTCATTATTGTTTCATGATGATTACATAAGGTTGATTTTAAATCCAAGCAAAGATCCTACACTTCGTGCTAATCATAGGCTTATTTTGTTAATTCAGATAGATACCAAGATCCCAACTTACAGTAGATTTTATTTTATATAATTCACCCTTCTCAACCTAGGTTTGCTAAAAATCAGCAAGCATCAGATAATTTTCATTTATTAATATACATATTGGATGTAGCTAAAAATAAAAAAGGATGTTTTAGTAGTTAATGCAGGGAAAAAAACTTGATGCAGGAAAAAAGCACTGCATTCAGATTAAATTCTTAAAACGATGATTAGATATGATTTCCTAATGTATTTTATTCATTGGACTGAAATAAATTATTTACGACCCTCTGCATGAATTATAACAGATAAAATGATTTCAGATTTCTTTGCGTTGTACTGCAACACTTGACAGTGTTGGCTACTTTCGTCCTTGATTTTTCATTTTCTTTTTAAAATCTTTGGCTATTAGCGTAAGGCAATATTCAGATATTGCGGGCATTACTGTGGAGGGTTGCAACAACATTTTAACAATTGTAGATAAGTATTCTCTGCCTCATTTTATTTGGATAATATAGTATTTTGAAAAGCATTCTGGCTCTAAGATTAATTGGGATAAACCTTGTTTATTTTTCCTTAGCTCCTAATGTATCAACACAAGTATATAAAAAGTTGGGTTTTGTGGTTTCAACTGATTGTATTAGCATTTGGAGTTTTATGTTCCCCAAAATTGATTGTTTTTTTATATCGTGATTGATGAATATATAACTCTTTGAAAAAAATTTATACTAAGAAACAGGTAATAAAATGTTTTATTAGAAAGTATGGGCGGAAACAAGTATAATATCTTTAAATCAATTATTATACAGTGATTACTTTAAGGATTTTTCTTAGCTTCAAATTGAATTTGGTCTCCCTGCTTCACAACAGTAGCAGTATTTTCAACTCAAGCATGTTTTATTGGCTTAATATGAGCCAAATACCTTGGCCATTTCAAAAATACCTGAGATTATTTCTCATTTGACAGAAACTATTGTACAATAGAAGTTAATTCTAGAATTTATCTTTAACTTATCTTTTTAAAGTAGATATTAATATGTTTCTCAATCATGGATTAAATAACTAGAATTTCTGATAATGCCAAATCAATAATTGTGAATCCTTAAAAAGTGTCACAGTTGTATTAATATATTTGCAAATAAAACCAATTTATCCAAATTAATTGTATTCTGAATTTACTGGACTCGTGAGAGAATGTAATGTACCTAAAAGGATGGACATCAGATTTTCTTTTTTGGAAATACAACAATGTTGAGGGATCACTGATCCATATGATCGGGTCTTGTGTATTGTTAGTTTTTTTTTTCGAGGTACAAAAGTAGATTTATGGTGAAATATCTGTTAAATATGATTAATGTGATGCTGAATTATATCCCCAAAACCTGGGGCCTGACTGTCTAAGAGAAATTATGATTGCCCTGGGCATATTATTCCAGATGTTAAAGATTGGACTTCTGGAATGTGTAATTTATCTGTTTCAGAGAAGACAATATTTTCAACGACGCAAAAGAAAGAAAAATAAGCAATATCTTTTTCTTTGGTATAGCTCTCATGCTATTTCACAACAGTAATTGTAAAAATTATTAAATAATTTTAAAATTCTTTCTACTTTATAACAATATGCTATTATATTTTATTTAAGTGACATGCTATATATTTAAAAATGTTTTTTTTTATTAAAAAGCAAGGGATTCTTATCAAAAACATTTATAAGGTACCAGCTTTCCTGCTTCTGGCTATATCAGTTGCAGAAGTCCATGTTAGTTAACACTAAGACCAGCTGCAGTGGTATTTTGGTTGCCTCTTTTCCATGCAGAAATCAGTTTTATTCCCTCCCTTTAATGTAAGTTTTGGAATTATCTGCTCTGCAACAATGACTGTGCAGCTAAAAAGATCCCACATTCCTCCTGAAGATTTTGCAGGAGATCATACGGTGCCCGGAGGCAGAAACAAGCGTTTCTTTTCACTCATTGTTATATTCTTCTCAGCTCTTCTTTTGTTCAAAGTGTCTCTCTGCTCTCTACCTCCCACTATGCTATGCATATTTATATTGGAAGGGCTTATTTTATTTTATTTTTATTTTGAACTTTAAAAACAAAACTCTAAAAAAAGTTGTACTTTCGAGTCTGCCTCACACAACCCTTGCTGTGAATCTTTCCACCTTTCTGAACCAAAGTCTTCTGGCAAAGAAAGGAGAAATCAGTAGGGGATGAGGCTTAGTAGAAACTGCAAAGGTCTTGTGGACCTTATCTACGAAGGTGTAAGGACTTAATCATAATTGTTTACCATAGAGTTGAAGAGAGATTTCACTGGCAGCCTATTCAAACAATTGTTCCAGAAAACAGAGAATTATATTTCCCATGCATTCCAAGAGGAATGATCTTCCTGACTGTCTTCATATAGTTAAATAAAGGTAAAGGTTCCCCTTGCACATATGTGCTAGGTGTTCCCGACTCTAGGGGGCGGTGCTCATCTCCATTTCAAAGCCGAAGAGCCAGCGCTATCCCTCTCTGTGGTCATGTGGCTGGCATAACTAAACGCCGAAGGCACACGAAACGCTGTTACCTTCCCATCAAAGGTATTTGTCTATTTCCATTTGTCTATTTGCATTTTTACATCCTTTCGAACTGCTAGGTTGGCAGAAGCTGGGACAAGTAACGGGAGCTCACTCTGTTATGCGGCACTAGGGATTCGCACCGGCGAACTACCAACCTTTCTGATTGACAAGTTCAGCGTATATATAGGGACATGGTGGCTCAGTGGCTAAGACACTGAGCTTGTCAATCAAAAATACTTGGCTTTTATTCACCATGGATTTTTTCCCCCTTCCTTCCTTCCTTCCTTCCTTCCTTCCTTCCTTCCTTCCTTCCTTTTTTTTTCTACAAACAACTTGGTTGTAGCAAGACCCATACAAGCCAGATCCAAGCAAATTTTGATCTGTCTCATCCTGGGACTGGAATTAATAAAACGAAAGTCATTTTTGATTTCCCTAGTTCCAAATTTATCCATATGACCAGGTACTCCTATAGCCAGGAGAACTCATGCAGATAATATGATGCTGTTACTCTCCTTGGGAGTTCTATTATGGCATAAAGGAGGAAGATGAGGTTCAGAAGATGAACTCTTGGGTAAAATAGTTTTAAAAAAAATAATAGAGCTCTTTGTTCATAATGGTAGACTCTGAATCTCCGCAAATACTTTTTAAAAGCTTTTTCCCCAGGTATGCAATTAATACTTTTACAGTAGTTGATTTCCACCAGCAACTTTCCTGTTTATTAACTGAATAGTTTGCTGTTCTGACCCTCTCCTTCCCTTTTGGAGTTGCTCTAAACCACTCCAGGAATTTTGATTATCTCACTCATTAGACACTTAATTCAAGTGCTGTTGTCTTCCTCTATAGCCCTGGTTCAACATAATGCTATCCTATTAACTTCAGCAATCTATAGAACTAAACTCAGGCAGCCCAAAAGCAGGATATGATTGTTTCGATGATGTTATACTGTTCTTTCTTTAGCATTAGAAGACAATCTTAAGTGGAATTCAAAAAAGCCGAAGTGGCAGTTAGCTGACAAGCTAGCCTTCCAACTGTATTCCTTTTTGATGACTTTTAGTGCAAAGGGAAAAGTTTAGAGCCAGAGAAATCTTTTCTAGGAAGTAGAATTTTGTCAAGAGCTGTGTAAGTGGCTTCCATTAAATTACACCAAGCTGTGATTTGCTGAACTGAGCTGTGGATTTTCTTGCATGGATTGGAAAGGGAATTTCACTTTGCACAAATGGAGAGGGGGGGGAGAGAAGGAAAGAAAGCAAGATAGAAAGCCATTTTAGATGCTGGTAGCAGATTTTTTTTCTCCTTACGGTCTTTGTGCAGCAACCCATACATGAGGCAAGCAGAGAAGTAGTATAAACATCTTTGGCCATTCAGAGAAACTGGAAAGTGGTGATGGGGGGTGGGGAAATGACCACCACAAATGATGTTCTGCCACCCCAGCGATGCCACCTTCTGCTGCAGGCAAGAAGCCCAGGGGCCAAATGTGGGCCTGGGCTGTAAAATGGGTGGTTTGGATCCTGACACAATCTGCAGAGCCCCACTGTTGATGTGGAAAGTAATTTGCCAAATAGGCTTGTTATTGAAGTGAAATTTCTTTTACACACACATTTGTGCTTGCTAATGAAACTAACATGTACAAAGCAATCTGGGGAAGGTAAGCAAGTAATTGTTGATAAGATGTAATTTATTCTTCAGGCAAGAGCTGAATTAATACAAATGTCAAATGTTGAAAGTGTTTCTCTCTCCAGGTTGTAAAGAAGGGGATAATCGAAGGGATGAACAAGCGGCATTTTGCAGTTAAAAACAAGTAATGAATAAAGGGCACTGGCTGTTCTCAGTCCTTAATCAGCCCAGCTCTGCTTACCCTCTGGGCCTACATAAGATGCTGCCATCAGCTTAAGCCCAGCATCCCATGCCATTGGCCCTTTTTGGGATGGAATCATTTCATATTTGTATCTGGAGGATTGTTTCCAGATAAGCCTGTCCCATTTCGATGCATCATTCCTTTGAAACCAATTTTAAAACCTCACAGTGTAATCCCTACCTCTACATGTACACAACTTCAGCAGCTTAAAATATGACCAATTTGTAAGTTTAGTGTGTGTGTGTGTGTGTGTGTGTGTGTGTGTGTGTGTGTGTGTGTGTAAATATTGAATTGACCTCATCTCCTTCAGTGGATATACAACTTTCCATCGTAGTAAAACACAATAACCTAGAGAGAGAGAGAGAGAGAGAGAGAGAGAGAGAGAGAGAGAGAGAGAGAGAGAGAGAGAGAGAGAGAGAGAGAGAGAGAGAGAGAGAGAGAGAGAGAGAGAGAGAGAGAGAGAGAGAGAGAGAGAGAGAGAGAGAGAAAAAGAAACTGGAACTGTTGTGGAGGGCCACTACTGCTGATACCCTACACTCAATGCTCTGCCTCCTGAAACAAACACCCCACTCCCCACTGCCAATGCCCCACTCCCTAACGCTGATGGCCCAGGCAATGTCCCGGCTCCCCAATAACAATGCATGCCCCACTACCACTGACGATAGTTTGCCCACCAGCCATGCCACCTGATTTTGCAAGCCAGGCTGGGACAGACCACAGGCTTGATGTGACCATGGGCCATAAAATGCCCAGGTCTGAGTTAAAGGGTAGGATGGACAAAGGATGACATGCAAATGCCACAACTTACATATATGGATCCGATGTGATGGCTTCATTTGATGCTTATTACATCCTTTGCACATCTTCATTTTCATACTCTTGCAGCTGGTTAGAGTCTCTATTTAAAATTTAATTTGGGGGTATTTTTTATCTAGTTTACACCTCCACCTTCAGATTCATGAGCTCCTGCTTCTCAGAGTACAATTGTTTTTGTTGTTTTTCCTTTGCTTTTTTACAAGTCTGGGGAGAGGAATCCTGTTTTAAATGAATGATCCGAGTCAAGGCAATTCCTTTTTGTGGAAAAGGGAGAGAAATGCAGCAGCTTTGCTAAACTTTATTTCAACGGGAAAGTACCAGGCCCAGCTCATCCAAGCACATGGAAAGATACTTTGTAATCACAGGTTTGAAAGAGGTCTGGTAGGTAGTTCAATATCTTCTCTGTGTTACAGTATAATTGGCAGACTTGACAGTGAGGAAAGTGCTTAAAACTGATACACTTCCCTGCTGTCTTTGAAAGCCTTAGGAACAGACTGTAGAGCTTGCAAATAAATACTTTTTGATATCCAAATTAGAAGCTTGTTTTTAAAAAAGACACAAATAACAAGGTTCTACACAAATAACAAGGTTCTGTGAAGTCCCACAAAGCCAATTGAAGGATAAAAACCATGTGAGTTCCTCTCTCCCCTTATTATTTCAACAAATCCTACAGCCTTTTCCCCAATGTGCCAGACTGGTTGAGAAGGGAGTTCATTTATAATAAACTGTCAGAGTTTGATGCAAAAATCACATGGCAAAAGCACAGATAACTGATTCAGCAGGATTCAATAACTTCTTTATGTACATAATGACACATAAGGCATATATACAATACCGAGTGGTTCTTCCAACATGGTAGAGAGTGAGATTAGTTTCAGTTCAGAGCTTAGACTAATTTGCAGCTTTTAGCGCAGACTCAGAGCTATAATACAGAACCAACCCATGCCCAGGCTCCCAGCAAATACTGTTTCAGTTTCCAAACAGCCCCCATTGGCTGACCCTGTTGCAATGTCTCTTCCAGTTTATGAATATTCATACTCTGACATAAACCTACCAGGGGTGGGTTCCTGCTGGTTCTAACCAGTTCGGTAGAAGAGGTTCCATAAATCTACCGTTCTGGTTAGAACCTGTTCCAGCTGTGGAAGGAAGGAAGGAAGGAAGGAAGGAAGGAAGGAAGGAAGGAAGGAAGGAAGGAAGGAAGGGGCTTCTTCAGAGGAACCCAGGCAAGAGCAGCTTTGAAGCCCTGTCTGAAGCAGCTGGAAAAGGTACGTGTGGATCAGAGGGAGGGGAAGGAATTCAAACTTCATCCTCCTGGTGCTGTGCGGGGCTTTGGCCAAAGGCTGGAGGGAAGGACCCAGCTTCACTGATTACAAGTTTGAAAAGGCAACATGGCTCCGCCTGCAATCAAACTACACTTGAGGAGGGAGAGCACAAGTGAGTACTGAGGAGACCACAGGAGGAGGCAGGAAGCTAAGCAAACAGCCATGCTGTAGTTAGCACACACTTTCCCCCAGCCCCTTTCTTTCGGAAGGCTCAGATCGGCTCCCCTCCAGTTTCTCTGCCTTTCCTCTCACCCAGCCTACCAACAGGTGGTGAGTGGGTGTGATTTATTGCTTTCCAGGCATTTCCCACCCAGACAGCAGGCTGCATTTGCAATGGGGGAGGTTTTGGGGAAGGCAGCGGGGGAGTGGGGGGGGATGGCAGAGGAGCTGCTTTCAAGCCATGGGAAAAGATATCCAATCCAACTTCTATCAGTGAAGCTGTGTGTGTGTGTTTGTGCGTGTGTTTGTTTGAGAGAGAGTGAGTGAGAGAGGGAAGGGGGTAGGAGAGATAATGCAATCCAACTTTTGTGTGTGTGTGTGTCTGTGTGTTTGAGAGAGGGGGGAGGGAGGAAGGAGGGGAAGGGAGAAGAAAAAGAAAGAAGGAAACTTATTTTGCAAAGGAGAAAAACAAATGCTGTCACTTTGAATCAGAACTGAGCATGCCTGGCTGTGGAATTCTGGGAGTTGAAATCCACAAGTCTTAATAACTTTAATTTGAAAAGGTGCAGGAAAGAACAAATTGGTTATATAGTTATATGTTATATGGTTTTATGTTTTTGAAGTTTGGGGGTTTGTGCAATATGAGCATTGTGTTTCTAAAAGGGTTTGGATGATTCCCTGCTTGTGAATGGAGTCAAACTTTTTTTAGGGTCATTATCTCATTATCTCTATCTGGCAGGCATGTGGAATGAGCCTCAGGCAGGTCTCTTTGTTAGCAGAAAGAAAGAAAAACAGCAGAGCAATTTAGGGCTAGAAGGCTACTAGGAGGTCATGTAGTTCAACCCCCTGCTGCAGCAGGAAACCTTACACTATATGCATTATTTTGGTGCCTCTAACAGAGAGGAAAATTGCCAGAAAGGAGAAATAGTTTACTAGGACAAGGCTGCCATGCAGAGGAAGGTAGAGATAGTCCTTGACTTATGACTACAATTGACCCCAAAATTTTGGTTGCTAAGCAAGAGCATTGTTAAGTGAGCTTCACCACTTTTTACCCAATCCATGACATCTCCTGGTGTGACATCAAGTTGCCCACTCCCACCTGGTCACATGACTGCCAAGCCACTCCCACAAAACAGGCCACATCTACAGAATAGGTTCTAAAAAAATTGAAACCCACCACTGAAACTTACACTATTATGGGGTATGAGACTGACTTTACTAGAAAGTCACTCTGCTATACAACATTGAGAAGTGTAGATAATAGAAGTCTAAACACTCTCCTATTTGAAATGCTTTACTTCTATCTACTGGTAATCCTCAATTTACAACCACAAATGAGACTGTCAGGCCTGGAAGCTATCTTTTGCCTTTTGGATTTCTGGCCTGCCACATTTTCTACTGTGGGAGAATACAGAGTATGGGTAATGTGTAGTCATAATAACATTCTTTCTCCGAAAGTCAAGGCTGCTTTTTTCCCTCACCTGGACGGATGTGGATGGGAGGAGTTTTCCTTCGTGGCAATGAATGATTGGTCCATGTGATAGACTTGTGGGTGTTGGGGCAGGTTCTTGTACTTTCAACTGGGTGGGAAAACTGGAAGCTTTCAGATTCGGGTTTTCCCAGATGTGCCAACATGGCTCTTTTAATAAACTGGAATATTGAGGAATCTCTTGCCGCAGATTCTTATTTTATTTTGGATGCTATTTGAAACCCTGACAGAGACTAGGATTTCCATTGCTAAACAAAGTGAGTTCACACCCAATTTTGCAACTTTTTTGCCATGGATGTTAAGTGAATCATGCGGTCCTTAATACATCCTTAATTCATCTATTGACTTTACTTGTTGGAAACCATCTGAGAAAGTCACAAATGGCAATCATGTGACCTTGGGGCACTGCAACTGTTACAAATACATTCACGTGATTAAGAGGGTCATAAGTGCAAGTCGTAAGTCACTTTTCTCAGCACCATTGTAACTTTGAATGGTCACTAACTGAATGGTTGTAAGTTGTACCCACACCATGTTTGATTAGCAAGTGTATCAAAATGTTGTAGCTGCCATCTTTTCAGATACAGGCCTAAACAAAATTAATTTGCAAATAAAGTGGCCCAAGGGGTCCTAAATATACATTCTTTTGAATATAAATACAGAACTCGGAAAAATCCTACTGGATAATTTAGTGACCAGATGCATTCGGGGAAAAAGATCATAAGCAAAAATTGGAAGTTTGAGCCTTTTTCTACAGTTGCTCCTGGTTGATGCTTTCTGCATGCTGCCAACAAGAAAATAAGAGCAATAGCCATTCTTTATTTAGGCTTCCATGAATTGGGCCTGTTCCCTCCTTTCAAAACTGTTAAATTAGTGGCCATCTTTGGTGGGCAGGGAATTCCATAGTTCAGAAGTCCTCACATTTTGCAATATCAAGATCCATGAATGATATGATAAATTAGTTTATCATAATCTCCCTCCCCTTGCCTTTTGGGGCAATAAGTAAATATATCACTGACTTTTAATCGTTAAATGTAATTTTAATCTATAGCATCGGCTGTGGTGAGTTTGGCCCAGAAAAAAATGAGGATCTTGGAGTGAGTTTTGCCAGAGTTTCAACTTTGTCCAGACAAACTGACCAGAAGTTGTTGCTTTCTTCCTATAGTTATACTTTTTAATTTGATATCGAATCCTGTGGCTCCTAACCTATGTTTTAAGGACTCCTTCTTTAACTATACATTGCGTAAAATATGCACCATTTATCACTGAGTTACTAAAGAGGTGGAATGATTATCATTCCTATCTTTTAATCCTATCGCGGAAATGGGATTTCAGACTGTAAATCTATAAATTCTTACCTGGAGCAAATACAGTATTGAATTCCTGCATAGACACACATGGGGTTTTCACAGTTAATCTCACCAGATTTTGAGTGCAAGAATAAGTTTCCCTGTTCTATTACTAGACTTGAATGCAAAAATAATTTTCTCTGTTCTATTGTTTTATTGCCATTTGAGTCCATATTCTCTTCATTCGTTTCAGTTTTAACTTGCAGGGATAACTTACATTTAATTCCAAAATTAGAGTTGTATCAGGTGCACTTTGCAGCAGATTTCAGCTTAATTAAATTCAATTGCCTCTTTCTACTTGTTATATTACCGAGATGATTTTGTATAGTAACAACGTTTTTTTTTAAAAAAAAGAGAGAAGATATCTTGATATGATATGTGTGATAACATAATTAGGCCTACAATGCTTTAGGTGTTCTCACATACTATAAAACACCATAGAAAAATAGCTTTAATAAAGCCATATGACATGTCTTTATATATAAGGAAAACCAAAAGAATTGTGCTTTAACAAGGGTAATATTGTTGTCTATTCAACCACCATTGCCCCTAGTATGGGCTTTTCAGATCTCAGGTGTGTATCTTTTCCATTATCTGCCATCTGATCCTTTTGGCTGAAGCTGCTAGAGCTGAATTTGGAATTTTTTATGTTCAACACATGGTCCCTTTCCCAAATATAGATGCATGAAGGCACTTAAATCAGTGGAAATGTTGTGCATGCTACTGTTCTTATAAAAAATGGAGTCAGGAGAAGGAGAGAGGCTCTAGCTCAGAAAAATCAAGGAATTGAGATTCTGATGTCCATAGCAATAGCAATAGCACTTAGACTTATATACCGCTTTACAGTGCTTTACAGCCCTCTCTAAGTGGTTTACAGAGTAGGCCTGTAGCCCCCAACAATCTGGGTCTTTCTCAGTGGTGCGTTTCCATTTGTTTTACTACTGGTTTGCTCGCACACACATGCAACATTTCTACGCAGGCACAGAAGCGTCCGGACAGGTGGGCGGAGCCTCCCACTGCCGCTACTACCAGTTCAATCGATCGAGGTCGAACCGGAAGCAACCCACCTCTGGTCCTCATTTTACCCCCCTCGGAAGGACAGAAGGCTGAGTCAACCTTGAGCCTGGTGAGATTCGATCTGCCAAATTGCAGGCAGCTGGCCGTCAGCAGAAGTAGCCTGCAGTACTGCACTCTAACCACTGTGCCTGCATGGCTCATATACAAAAGTGGACTAAAGTAATTTTAGAACTTTGCTACAAAATTTATGGGAAGCTCTGATGAAGTAACAATCCAAATAGCTACAAATTATTTAGATAATATTAAATTTTGAATTTGCTTTCACGTGACCACTCAAGAACCAAGCGCCTGCTTCATATTCCAAGTACATAAATCACTTATGCCTGTCTTGGTGACTTTTCCGATGTGCTGAACTACAGTGAATGCTTGGTAGTTGCAATCAAAAAAAGCCCTTTAAAATACCCATGTTGGAGCAGCCTGGGAATAAGTGCATTTATTTTATGGTAGTTTACCACAAAACAGTCATAACAAAATATTGATCAAAGGAAGAAGAAAAATACAATAACAAGTGAATCAATTGCCACCGTTATGACAATCATCAAACAGCGCCCACAAACATAATGTTATTTTAACTTTGTAAGGATCTTCATAATAACTCCGTCTTTATTATCTTTCCAAAAGTGGAACACCTCAACTTTATATTGAGCTGAAGTGTCCTAATTTTTCAAAGCATTCTGAAATGAAGTATATTGTCTCTCCAAGGAGAATTACTTTGAAGAATAGATTTGATGATGTCTTTATTTCATTAAACAAATAAGCAAGCAAACAAAAAACTTGGACAATATTTGGGTTATCTTTTTGAAAAGCAGCAACTAGATATGCTATCCTAACAATGCTAATTCTCCAGAGGCTGCTTGCGAATGTAACTTTCCGCTGATGCAGCAGCCATTTTCCAGGGTACTTTTCTGAATACAGATAGTCCTCGGCTTATGAGCACAATTGAGCCTAACATTTCAGTTGCTAAGTGAAACATCTGTTAAAGTGAGTTTTGCCCCATTTTACGACCTTTCTTGCCACAGTTGTTAAGTGAATCATTGCAATTGTTGAGTTAGCATCATTGGTTGTGAAGTGAATCTGGCTTCTCCATTTAGTTTGCTTGTCACAAGGCTGCAAAAGAGGATCACATCACCCTGGGAAACTGCAGTGGTCATAAAGATGAGTCAGTTGCCAAGCATCCGAATTGTGATTGCATGAACTGGTTGAGAGTGTAAAAAACGGGCATATGTCCATTTTTTTCAGTGGCGTCATCACTCAATGAACTGTTGCAAAGTTGAGGACTACCTGTATTTGTGAAGATGTGAAAGTTTGAAGTGAGCAGTATTAACCAATTGTTCCCTCTGAATCTCCTTCAGTAGAAGTCTTATAGATCACTTGGCCTTTCAGAACACTTTCAGCTCACATCTTTGCACTGTTGCTTTTTCCTTGAAATCATTACTTGACTTTTTTTCCTAAGTGTCCAGTACAACCACAAGTACTCCATGCCACCAGGCTTGAAATTTTGGGCTTGGTCAATCTGGAACTGCGCTGCCTATGGTTTGATCTAAGCATAGTGCACAAAATTGTCTGCTACAACGTCTTGCCTGTCAACGACTTCTTCAGCTTCAACCACAATAATACACGGGCAAACAATCGATACAAACTCAAGGTAAACCGCTTCAAACTCAATTGCAGAAAATACGACTTCAGCAACAGAGAGGGTCAACGGCTGGAATGCTGCATTCAACTCTGTTGTTACAGCCTCAAACCCTCACAGCTTTAATCTCAAACTGTCTACCGTGTGTCAGGTTCCATTCAGGCAAAGAAAACAAACAAGACGACTAAGCAGGTAGTTCGTGGTAAATGTAATCTTTATAAGCCTGTTCCGGTACTTCCAACAAGCACACAGTGCAAAACACGAGTGAATTAAAGTCAAGCCTGTAATTCCATACTTCCCTTCACCCTTTAAACCCTCTTGTGCCCCGCCCTTTCCTATGTGCACCCAATGCACCCAAGATACTCCGATGACGTGACAGACCATGTTGGTTTACATTGCCACGCCTGTGCTGGTGCCGTTCCATATGAAAGTCAATGCAGGATCCGAAGGTCCTTCAAGCTCTTGACGCGACAGGGAAACAAGTGTGGCACAGCAGCAATCCAAGTCACGAAACGCCCCAGTCACAAATCTCCCTACCAATGGAATGGCAGCCCCAAGCCTCTGAGAGTGCCAGGGCTGACACCATGGACTTCACCCCATTCTTAAGAAGTCCATAAAGGGGGCGTGCATGAGTGCACCAGCGTGCCTACCATCCCTGTCTTTCTGTCCCCATTTATCTGTTTTTACTTCTTTTGTTCATGTTTATGTTCATACCTTGTTATCTTGTACATGTGTGACAAACAAACAAACAAATAAATACTTAATCCTGGCTGTCTCACTGCATTACTAGCAGCCATACTAATCAGTAAATCATCCCAGGCCCAATATGATGATGTATGAAGAGGCAAAGAAACGTGTTGTTGCCTGGTTCTGTAGCACACCCCTTGAGTAGAATGAGACTCCTGCGAATAATGTGTCTGTAGTACATCTCAACTTCTGCCTTTCTGAACTCAAGTCCTGCATGTTACTCTGTTTTAATGTGCATCATGAGATGCTTCCAAAAAGATGTTGTGGGAAGTACAGTTCAAATCAAACTCTAATTTGATTGAGAAGGAATTATGTTGTCAGCTTTCTTTCCTCGTCAATACACATAACGCTGAGGTCTTCATGTAGTTCCTTCATAACGTTCTGCTTCTAGAGAACTGAAATATCAAGGACTTAAGATTTTGCTTTTCTGAAATGTTATCTACCTGTATGTGAAGTATTTTTTTTAAAAAAAATAACGGTGAATTTTGTTATGTTTTCTTTTCCTATAATGCCATAGCATGAATTATTTGACACCTTCACCTACTGTAGAATGAGTTAAGGGGAAGACTTAGAAAGAAAATAGGGAGGGCGAGTGGTTATATGGAAGTGTTTTGAAATAATAGAAAACCCTGCTACTTGATTTTTTAAAGGATGTTATCAGTGCTCTCATGGAGGCTGTGGTGATGGAGGATTTTCATTCAATCCATTTTCTGAGAAGTACTTTGTCAAAGTTCACCACTCTCTTCATGAATGGGAGTGGACGAATTACATTTTTTGCAGGATGGAAGGTGGGATATCTTCTGCCTACATATTCTAGGTAGAAGGTTCTGCATTCTTAGCTTACAAGTTAGACTCTCTGTTCAACCAATTTGTAAATAGGTCTGTGCAAGATGAGCTCACGTTGCCTCCATAAAAATTATTGCACACAAGGTAAAGGTAAAAGTTCCCCTCGCACATATGTGCTGGTTGTTCCTGACTCCCTGCATTGCTCATCTCTGTTTCAAAGCCAAAGAGCCAGCGCTGTCCGAAGACGTCTCCGTGGTCATATGGCCAGTATGACTAAATGCCGAATGTCAACAGAACACTGTTATGTTCCCAACAAAGGTGGTCCCTATTTTTCTACTTGCATTTTTTTATGTGCTTTCGAACTGCTAGGTTGGCTGAAGCTGGGACAAGTAACGGGAGCGCACTCTGTAACGCGGCACTAGGGATTTGAACCGCCGAACTGCCGACCTTTCGATTGACAAGCTCAGCGTCTTAGCCACTGGGCCACCGGACACTAGTAGGCAACTAAAAGTATGGCTATATCCATTATCTTGCCAATTGAATTAGATTCTTTCAATATATATAAGAACTATGGGTAGTCCTCAGCTTACAACAATGTATTTAGTTGCTATTCGAAGTTACCATGGCATTGAGAAAAAGTGACTTAGGTGACTGTATCATCCTTACAGTCACATGATCAAAGTTCAGGTGTTTGTCAACCAGCATGTATTTACTATGATTGTAGCATCCTGAGGTCACATGATCGCCATTTGCAACCTTCTCAGCTGTCTTCCGACAAGCCAAGTCAGTGGGGTAAGCCAAATTCACACAATGAACTCATGATTCACTTAATGAATATTTGGTGACCCAGGCAAAAAAAAGATCATAAAATCGGACATTGCATGCTTAATGACCACTTTGCTTAGCAATGGAAGTCCCAGTATCAATTGTGATTGTATGTCAAGAACTACCTGTAATAATCAAATTTCTTCATAAACTTTATAAAAAGAATGGGAGTTAAAAATGTTAACAAATGAAAGAAGGAAATATAACTTGCTGTCACTCATAACACTTGTCAGTTTGTTCCCTGCCATCTTCACTGTATTCAGCAGTTTCATGAACAGTCATGGTATCTACCCATGATGATAATGAAAACCTACCTTGGTAAATGAATGTTCCTAACCTGTCCTTCCCAAATTATGCCAAATTGGGGCAGAATGGTGGACATAGGCAAAATTTCACAAGCAAAATTTAAGAGTGTAGTGGTTCCATTCTTCATGAATCCTGCTTTTTCCTCCCAAATCCCTCCTCGTGACTAGTAACCGCCCCATCTTTCTACCCCCCCCCAACCCAAATGAAGGCAGTTTTAAGCACAAATATCCAATCAGCCCTCCATTATTACATGAGTTCGCTGAGTCTTTTTTATTTTACGATGTGTTACTCTTGTGTTATTTGTTATTGAGGAGAGCAGGGTGGGGTAGAATTGCTGATCAAGGCTACTGATCTCTAATTCCTCTAATTATTGTGAGAGCACGTGTGTTATCTGTCACAAAATGCTGCTCAGTAGGGTGATCCTTCTTAGTCTGCCGGCTATGCCAGCTCTCTTCCAATACATAGCTAGTCCTCAACTTATGACCGCAATGGTGCCTGAAATTACTTGTATTTTATACAAATTATTTGTAAAGTGGGCTTTGTTCCATTCTACAACCTTTCTTGCCACAGTTGTTAATTGAATCACTGCAATTGATAAGTTGGTAACCTGGTTGTTAAGTGAATCCGGCTTCCCCATTGCCTTTGCTTGTCAGAAGGTCACAAAAGGAGACCACACGATCGTGGGACACAGCAACGCTCAAACTATGAATCAGTTGCCAAGCATCTGAATTTCGATCATGTGATCATGGGGAGGCTGCAAAGGTCATAACTTTGAAAAACGGTCATAAGTCACATTTTTCAGCCCCGTTGTAACATTGAGCAGTCACTGAACGAACTGTTGTAAGTTGAGGATTATCTGTACCGCATTCTGCTGCCCTCCTCAAACTCAAAACGCAACATTTTCTGGTCACCGAAGATTTTTTGTCATTGCACCTTTAGATTGCTTTCTTTAAGAACTTCTCTACTTCTGCAAACCCGTGAGAATCAACACCCAGAACAGCCTAACACATCAGAATGTGATGTTGTCTTTTGACCATGACTCCTGTTCCTCTTACATCTCTCAGTGTAAGAACTAGCAAGAGAGGACATCGTGGCAATGAAGCTTTGACATTTCTTAAGAAAAAGAATCACCTCGTTTCTCATATCTCTCGGTTTTTAAAATAGTCTAACTACTTCAAGGACAGTTTTCAAGTTGTAGCTGCACTGAGCATGTACCCACTTCTTGCTCAAGGAGTCAGGAAAGTTATTAAACTCTTCCTAGAAAAAAGAAATAATTCAAAGAAAAATATGTTATCCTTTCCCATCTGAACTTTTGTTTTATTGTATTTCAGGCAAATTCAGAAGGGAATTAATACAATTGCGGGAAATTTATGCTGCAGTTACATAATATATTTTACTGCAAATGCAGCAATTTGTGACAAGGAAGGAAGGACCAGTGTTAAAAGACCCACTTTGTAATGGATATGCCAGCAAAATATATATTCTAAGCTCACCACAAAGTTATGAAAGCTCATAAAGACATATATAAAAACTTCTAGATTATTCTCCACTATAGATAAAATTAAAGTGGAATGCAGTGGCCCAGTTTCTAAGACGCTGTCGATCAGAAGGTCTGCAGTTCGGTGGTTCACTTCCCTAGCGCTGTGTAATGGAGTGCGCTCCCGTTATTTGTCCAGCTTCTGCCAACTTAGCAGTTCGAAAGCAGGTAAAAAAATGCAAGTAGAAAAATAGGGACCACCTTTGGTGGGAAGGTAATAGCGTTCCGTGCATCTCCTTCGGCATTTAGTCTTGCCGGCCACATGTCCACAGAGACGTCTTCGGACAGCGCTGCTCTTGAGCTTTGAAACGGAGATGAGCACCAGCCCCTAGAGTCAGGAACGACCAGCACATAGGTGTGAGGGGAACTTTACCTTTACCTTATAAATAAAATTGGAAGATTTCTCCTTTTACACCTACTGAATACATCAGCATCTGTTACACACAGTCTTCTCTTTTTAAAAGCCTTTCCCAATCAGCAGCGTGTTAAAGATTACGGAGAGGCTAAGAAAGGAATGAAAGTAAGAGTGGAGATAGCAATCAAGAGAAAGTGAGTCTCAGTCTAGCTGAGAAGAAACCTAGGAAAAGAGTGGACACCCTTGAATCCCACTTTTACAGGATTCTACTTTCTCCCATATTATTTGCAGTTCAAAATGTTGGCAGACAAGATTTGGATGATAGAATTTTGTTCTGACCCCACTCCTCCATCCAGGAATGAAAGCCAAAACAAACGTAAAAGAAAATGTTTTTTAATCAGTCCAGATTCTCGTTGGCTGCAAGCCCAAAATAAACAAAGAGATAAGCACTCTGGCAGCAAGTCCTACAAACCTAGGCCAATGCAAACAAGCTCTCATAGCAAACCAATTCTCCAAGTTGGCTTCTCTTAATCGTGAAGATTGACTTCTGCAAAAGGGCGTGGCACAAGCAGTCTCTTTTATAATCAGGAGAGGATCTTAATAAGCATCAGCTGAGCGTAATCATCTCGTATAATTACGCAGTTGTTCTTGCCGCTGAGTAGCCTTTCGACGGCGTGCATCCCGAAACAACTCACAAGTGTTTGCCGGATCACTCCCTCTGATCCATGGCTCCGGCGCCACCTGGTGGCCAACCAGTCTCTCCTCGCCCTGCTCGGAGTCGGCACCCTGTCCAGAGTCCTCCATCTCCTCCAGGGCCGACTCATAAAACCCCTCACTGTCGGAGTCTGGCAGCAGCTCCAATGGCTCCTGCCGGGACACAACAGAATTTGAAACACACTAAACCACTTACACTAAACCTAAACCGATAATCTATTACCGGGCTTTTCAAACTTGGCAACTTTACATTTTCAACTCCCAAAGCATTCTGGCCAGGGAATTCAGTGACTTGGTTCATACACCTTAAAGTGACCAAGTTTGAAAAATACTGATCTGTTTGGATGGATGGATGGATGGATGGATGGATGGATGGATGGATGGATAAGATAGATAGATGGATAGAAAATGTTAGAAATTCCTTTTGCAGTTTCCTGATTTAGCCCAAGACTGATGATTTTGATTTTGTACCATCAAGTCACTGTCAACTCTTAACAACTTCATCAGCATCAAATATATTTTACTGAAGACTTGCTCCTTTGGTCTTGTACAGTTTTATGACACTTGACACAACAATAACAATAGCATTCCCAGAGTGATGGAGAAATGAAAACAGCTCTTGGGATTTTAGCATTCCCGAGTAAGGAATTTAGAATTACTCCTGATAGTAAGGAGAAGTAATATATATAATTCTAGAATGGCTATAAAGGTTGAAAGTGATAAGCATTGTTTTGAGTGGTTCTCTTCCTAGATCAGACTTGGTATTCTCTCTTCTGCTGTTTAACATCTACATGAAACCTCTGGGATACCTGCATGAGGTGAGATATCAGCAGTACGCAGATGGTATCTAGTTACATACAGGTCATCCTTGGTTATCAACTCATTCAGCAACCATTCAAGGTTATAACAGCACTGAACAAGTGGTACTTACAACCAACCCTCAAAGTTCCCCTCTGTGCCAGTACCCCCACAATAACATGATCATGATCCGGGCATCCAGATGAGAATATGGTAGATATCCCTGTGAGCATCTCCATTAGCAGGGGCAGCACTTTGATGAAATCAGTGGCCAGGCATCAGGTTCTGACTAACTAAATTCTTTTTGTAGAAGAAGAGATTGGTGGACTGCCGACTTGCACCATGGATGATTGGGTTTTCTTGAGGAGACCATAGGAATTGAATCTCTTGTGGTTGATTGTGAGTTGGACGACTTGGAAGCTGAGAGATCAGCATTGTGCTCAAACCATTTTGTAGCTTTTATGAACAAATAAGCTGCAAAAGCATCACTTTCTCAAACATTTTTGAATACAATTAATTCACAGCTTTAGAGGGATGTTCTGAAGACAGAATAAAACTACTTGATCACCTTCTGTTGTAATTAAGATTTTTTTTAAAAAAATCTTAAAGGATTTTGACTTGAAAGCAAAACACCTAGCAAAATCGTGATTTAAGAAAGTTTTAATTGGATAAAGGGAATGATAATTTTAAAAAATAGAAGAATAATTTTGTTTTGTTGTGGAAAGTGGTTTTGAACATAGTAAAAAAAGTTAACAAGAAAACAGGTGGCATCTCTGTGGGAAGAATATTACCATAACTTATTATTGCCTAAATAAAGTACGGTAGACAATTGGTGGATTTTACAAAATAAAAGCTAAATTGGGACTAAAGAGTTAAAGAAAAGAGCAAGAAAGAGTAGGGTTAAAAGAAAGAGAAGATCAAAAGAGGGGGAGGAAAGACAAGAAGCATGTCTTTTACTTTCATCATAGAAAGAAAAACATCAAAAATAGGAGGAGGACAGTATCAATAGAACAACTTACATATAAAGGCACCACACTAGATTTATTGCAGAAAATGTTTGAGGAATTTGGCAAGAAGATGATCTCAACAGTTGCCAATAATTTGGATGCTTTCAGAAAAGAAATGTTAGCTGGATTTGTAGGGATAACAAGTGATAATAAAAAAGTAGACAATCAAAGAAGATAATTGGCTGGAGACATAAAACAAATTAATGACAAAGTAGAAGTTTTGGAAAATATAAATAGAGAGATGGAGAAAGATCTGGAATTACTGTAACTGAGAAAGAAAGAACGTTAAGGTTTAGAACAATTTAAGGGAAAATATATCAGAAAAAAGATTATTAAGTATCTGTCTTAACTTTTTGGATGGGGATCAAGATGACATTGAGACACAAATTGAAAAGGTTTATAGGATCAATATCCACTTGCAAAATTAAGAAATGTTCCAAGGGATGTCCTTGTATACCATCAGGAAGACTAGAGATTAAGTTTTGCAATAGCAATCTACTATTTTAATAGTAGCAATAGCAATCTACTATTTTACTATCTACTATTTTAATACTTAAGTAGAAGATTCAATTGAGATACAATGAAGGAGTGATTTTTACTTTTAAACAGCAGAGATTCAGACTGAACTCTCTGTAGAAAGCAAACATTTCTAGGGAAAATTCAAAAGAAATTTGGAATAAATGCAAATAGAAGTGAGGATCACCGATGTGTCTAAACAATTGCACCAACAAATACAAGATATTGAAGATGATACATGTTTGGTGCTACAAAATAGTCTCTTGACATAACTCTGGATTATAAATGCTTAATGTGGAATATGAATGAAGCCGTAGTTCTTCAAAAGAGAAAAGAAATGTTCCATTATTTGACAAAATTAAAACAAGATGCTATTTTACAAGAAACACCTATTAGGGGAAAATATGTACAATACGAGTCACAAAAAATTTGATGATGAATTTATTTCAGCAGTAATGAAAAAAAATGGAATTGTTCTGTGTATAAATCTTCAATTATATCCAAAACTTATATTGACTGATCAATGCAGCAGATATGTTGGGGTGGAAGTTAATATAAGATGTTGATATTGGGAAAGTCAACTCTGAAATTAACTTATTCTCCTCCTCAAAGGAAAATAATAATAATAGAGAAACAAAAAGTCATCAACTCCCTGCAGGATATTTTGACTCAATCTAAATGAATCTCATATTTTGAAATCTTTAGGCACAATTAATAATGCACACATTTTTTGTCTTATGAGCAACCTTGGTCCAGTCTGATTTTTCTGAATGACAAAACTATTTTGTCTCTACATTGGGATTCTTGAGTGGAACCACTGGGGGACAATTTCTACTTCATGCTTTGTCAAGTATGATATATGCATGAGGTGAACAAAGGTTTGCCCTTCCCTCATGTGTCTGGTTCACCCTTCCTTTTTATAGCTGAACTAGCTGATAAGCCTGCATTGCCCGTGTATTTATTTATAGGGGGAAAACGTTCAGATCAAACAAAATTTCTAATGTTGGATTTTTCCCTTTACCATAGGGAGTCCCCTTGTGAAGTACTGTGAAGGTGTTACCATGGTAACTAAACTGCTCTGTACAGTAGAAACCATTTTACGGCAGTACAGTAGAAGCCATTTGAAGGCACAACAGGCTGCATCTTAACAGAACACACACACTGAGGGGTGTTAGGGGTGTCTTACATCCGCAGTATTTGTTTCCAGAGAGTAAGTCATCTGTGTACCAGGTTTGGTTGAAATTGCTCAAGGCGTTCCAGAGTTACGCTGGAGAACACACACACACACACACACACACACACACACACACACACTTACACACACACACACACACACACTGTCCTTTGTAGAGTTTCTAAGCCCTCTTGTTCCAAAGCTAGTGATTTCAGAGCATCAGTTCAGTTCAATTCAGGCAACACCATTTTCAACCTTTGAAAAAGAGCCTTCTTTATTTTCTATTTATTTATTCAAAGCCCTGGCTCCGGGGAAACTCATGATACCTTTCTAAAATGACATTTATAACCATAATTTAAAAGTAATACAACTTGTTTAAAACTTTGCAATTAAGGGGAGTGGCAAGCTGCCAAGGTTCTCTGTGCCAGTTTCTCCAGGGCCATGGAAATTACAGGCCTCTACCATGTATGTGGGTAAAATTGCTCCCCTCCTTGAAATTACATTGCCAGGTAAATCCACTTCCACTAACCCCTGAGAAGGTTATTTGGAGCTGAAGGGAACTAAAGTTCAATTCAGCTTAGAGCTTTTTGATTGAATTCTGGAAAGTGAGTTCAAAGAGGACGCAGCTGGGTGATTTTTTATTTCGCCACCCCATCCCCATTTCAGGGAAACTGCAGCATCAGACGGTCAGTGAAAGTCGTAGGAACATCTATTCTTAGAACGGCTTTCTAATCTAACTTTCCATGTTAGACAATTCTCATCATCATTAAAGTGTGAGGGGTTTTCCCCCACCATTACTGTTTATCTATAGGTCACCAGCCTATGGAAGCCAGGGTTTTATGGGAATATATAAATCAAACAGGCAGAAAAGCGGTGTTTCAGAGACTGCAGCTGCTATAAACATTGACAGATTGAATGAAGTGTTGTTGAAGTTTGTGAATGCTGGAATCTAAATCCCGTTTGTCTGCTTGGTTTCCCTACTTCAGCCAAGAGGTCCTCCTAACCAAGCATCATCAGGGATTGGGGATTAGAGCCCTGAATTTGGCTACCGTTAGAGAAGGTTGGTGGTAATAACTCTTGCCTCCAATACCGTTGTGGCTTCCGATGTTGCATCTGATTACGTGTGGATGAAAGGTAGCTCCATTGTTAGGCTGAGAGAGATAGTCACAGCAGATGGAGATGCTCAGAGGCCGTAGCACTTATATATATATATTGCTAAGCACAGATCAGGAGAAAAATATGATAGCCACAAAATTCTGTACAACAAAATGAATTCACAATTTAGCCCACCTAGCAAAAATAATAACAAAACAAACCCAACAGACATGTTTTTCAAAGTTTAATACAATCACAAAAGAGCAATAAACCTGCTCATCAATAGCAACGTGTTAGAATAAAGAATCAAGCAATCACTCTGTAGCATCCTAATACCTTCAAGAGCAGATGATCAGTAATGGAAAATAATTGTTATTATTGAGCCAGTAAGCTCTGCATGTGAAATGGGGGCATCTGCCACTTAGCACATAGTCTTCAGTAGGTCTTCGGACAGACAAAGATGACCAGTAAGAGTTGGTGCATTTTGATTATCTGAATCACCCTAGTGCTTTTGTAATAGAAACTTAGGACTCTGGAATTCGCCTCAGAGCAATGTCAAAATTTCCCAAGACAACTCTAGTTACCAAAAAAAAAAAAAGAAAGAATAATGAAAAAAGTGGACTTGGAGGAAAAGGAAAAACAGCAGACTTCAAATAGGGATGTTAAAAAAAATAGATTGCAATGTGTGTGAACTGGGATAACCTTCTAAAACGGGATCTGCTGAATTACAGATTGGCCACCATGCAGGCTGCTAATGAATGTCATTTTCTCCTTTCAAAAATTCAAAGAGAAAGTATGTATTTGGGGAAGATATATCCACAAATGGAGTAAAACAGAAGAAAATCCTTTTTGAAAGCATATTTTAGGGATGTGCATATGCTCCCCACCCTCATTTCTAAGAGTCAAGTGATATATGTTGCTTTGCTTCATTGCTTCATTGCTTCAATCCCATGGTGATTGACATAGCCAGCCTTATTAAAATGTTAAAGGTGAAATACAATATGTCCTAGAGCAGGAGTGGTCAAACTCAATTTCATTGAGGGTCGCATCAGAGTTGTATTTATCTTGGTCGAGAGGAGGAGCCAACGTATTGATGTCACAACGTGCGGTCTCGATACTCCGAGTCCACTGTTGACACTTTTGCCGCTGGACGGTCCATTGAGACCTAAACCGTCCCATAGAGACGGTGATCAGGAAGACAAAGTCTCATTGCAAAGTCCCTGATCGACCCAAGGGAAGTGCTTCAAGCCGGCGGTAAACAGGCAGCCTGCATGCTGATGAAGTTGGGATGGCTCTGGAAGGAAGGAAGTGAAAAGAGAAAATGAGTTCATCTGGTGAGGTATTTTTTCTATTTTGCAAAAGACTGCCGAAAGAAATTTTTCTTTAAAGCCAAATTAGATCCTTAAGCAAAAGAATTGAGCGGTGAAACTAACTCATATTGGATTGCTTTGGAAAGCTTTTTTTCTCCTTGTAACTATACTTTGTGGATTGAAGTACTTGCAACGTTTCTCATTTCTCCTCTTAAAATGAACAGATTTTTTTCTTCTGCTTTTTATTGCTTTATTTCTTAACTTCTGGATTAAAACCTTCCTTCTTATTTTAACAATTCTTCCTATTACTTGTTATTAAAAGAAATCTAACTTTGTTTCCTATAAGCCAGAGATAAATATTATAAAGTGAAAAGTAGCAACACTACCACTTGGAGGTCAGAGACTGGAGTTTTTCAAACAACGTATCTCTTCTCCTTTTTTCTTTGATTTCACTGACTTTGTAGCTGAAGGGTTTGCAACTTGTTTACAGAAACTGATAAAGAGCGAAGGGCATGAATTGTTTTCACAGGTGTCTTTGATAACTATTTTGGCAGGGGAAAGAAAGGGGGAAAATAGAACCCTTCTCCTTTGAAGGCCATAAAAGAACTTGTGTTCAAGTCAACTTAAAATAAAAAAAATAAAAGAGGCCTGGAAGGCTAGAGTGGCAGTGGCTATTAGGGTTTTTTTTCTTTTTTTTCTTTCTTCTTTTTTGGAAACATGGATCAATATTCAGAGGAGGAAACCTTAAAATTCCAAAATATCTTGACTGGAATTCAAAATCTATTGGAAGGATATGGGAGAATTGAGAAGAAATTGAAAAAACTAGTCTTCCTCACAGCAAAAGATGATGGAATTGGAGACCCAAAAATTAAAGGGGAGAATGAAGATATAGAAGATAAAGACAAGACAATAGATGAATTTATTAATGGAGCAAATGTGGGTGAAAGTGGAAAGAAGGGAATATGGAAAAGGGAATTCGACGAATTGGATCTCTACCCCAGATTCCAAGGTATAGAAGAAAAAAAATGGTAATGATGATGGACTTAAGAAGAGAATTTTTTTCAGAAGCAAGATTGACAACCAAAGACAAACTAATTTTAGTAGCAGCTGGAGGGCAACAAGATTACCTGAGAGATCCTTCAAGCAACAAAGTACAGAGAGAAGTCTATAAAAAACTTATAAAGGAGATAAAAAGAAGACTGACACCACAATTGGCAAGAGAGATAAGACTGTTTTGTTATTGGAAAGATACAGATTGACAATGAAAGTTGATAATAAAAAATTAGTTGATTTTGGTAATCAATAAGTAGGAATTTAGTAACTCTTAGATTATTTTAAATTGTCATTAAATGTTTATTCGTTAACAAATAATTAACTATAATAACAATAATGAAATGATAATGGATACAGCTTAGTGATATATACATGTGCTGGCAAACTAGTGAAAGCAATTTGGATATAAATTGCAAATTGTGACTTGGGAAAAAGATCTATTCATTTTATTAACAAATTTTTATTTAGATCTTGTCATAAAGGTGTAAAGTGTTTTTTTCTTTGGGGGGGGAGTCTGACGAGAGGAGATGGGACATAAATAGTAAATGATTTTTAGCCAATTATAATAACAACAAGGAAATGTCAATGGACATTGTTTAATAATATATACATGCTATGGTATTGGCAAAAGAAACTTGGCTACAAACTCTAAACAGTGAGTTGAAATAAAAGGGAAAAAAGGTTTAGAAACTTTATTAATTGACTTTTACTTAGAACATGTCACAAAGGTGTAATGTTATTGGAGGATTTTTGAAATAGCTAATGAATGCCATTATGTGGTTGTGTCTTTAAGTATGAATGATTTGAGGTAACAGCATGTTCAAATAATTGTAGTCAAATGAGAATTGTGGTACATTGATAGTAAGATATACAAAGATTTTTGATTTAAAGTGTATAATCTAATATGAACTATACGTAATGACTGTGGAAGAAATGCATGGAAGTTATCTGTAACCAATCGACCCGCTTTTTTCTACAAGATGTAATGAAGGATGATTCTTTTTTGTGTTTTTGTTCAATTAAAATTTTAAAAAAACTTTTCAAAAAAAGAGTTGTATTTGTCCTCAGGAGGTGGGGTGGCCAGGGTGGGCATCACCAGCTTGACATCATTCATGTCGTGGGTGCCTGTGGTGGCCTGAGCACTTTACCTGTGAAAACTGGCACACAAGTTCCATTTCCGGATGCAAAGGCCTCCTGCCAGTGAAAACAGAGCTCCATTTTTGCTCGCAGAGACATCATGGGCCAGTCCTTCACTGTTTCCAGGGCGGCCCTGCAGGTCAGATCTAATCACCCTATGCTGGTCTGTGGCCCCTGAGTTTGACATCATTGTCTTAGAGGGAAACATTCTTGTGCTAAGTCATAGTTTGCTTAACTGTAGTTCATTAAATTAGTTGTAGTCAACTGGATTCACAGATCATATCAATCCATAAATCATGGCTTACAAACCATAATGTTAAGCAAGGTCTTGAAAAGGCCCTAACAGGAGAATAGCAGCTGTCTTAGAACATTCATTCATTCATTCATTCATTCATTCATTCATTCATTCATTCATTCATTCATTCATTCATTCCTTCACTCACTCACTCACTCATTCACTCATTCACTCATTCACTCATTCACTCATTCATTCATTCTTTTCTGTAGCCTCCTATTCAGTCAAGTGGCTGTATAGTTTAAAAAAAAAGGATTGAGAGAAAAACTGCCACTGCCAGAGGAAGAGTAAAGGCCTTTCATATACTCTTCTTCTGAAACTTGGCATAACTTGTGCCTATAGTCATTTGGCTCGCCCTTTAATTTATGAATTCCTTTGACACCTTTCACGCTAGAAGGGATTTATCACAAAATTAGGTGGGATAATTGACAGTTTACTCTGTGGGTAAAATAAAATCCGCTAAACTTTACTGTAAAAAACAAAACAAAACGGTTCACAGGCTGTGCAAGGAGGTGTGGAGAAAAGCCTCTTGGAACCTATAATTTTACAGTCTTGTTCATTCATTCCCAAGATCTGGGAATTACAGGTTTATATTTGCAACCATTTACAAACCATTTGTTTAGCGACCATACAAAGTTACAATGGCAACGAAAAAAGTGACTTACAATCATTCTTCACATTTATGACCATCACAGCATCCCCATGATCACATGATCAAAATTCAGGCATGTGGCAGCTGGTATGTATGTTATGATGGTTGCAGCATCCCAGGGTCATGTGATTTGCAACTTTCCCAGCCAGCTTTGGACAAACAACATCAACAGGAGAAGCAAGATTCCACTGAACTCCCATGTGATTCTCTTAACAACCACATCAAAATAGATCTTAAAGTTGGATGCAACTCACTTAACAACTGTCTTACTTGGCAAAAGGAAATTCTGGTCCCAATTGTGGTTGGATTGTGGTAGTCAAGGACTACCTATAGTTGGATTTTGAAGATATTAAACAGCTGAATTTAGTCAGAACACTCGATCCTTCCAATTCAGTACAATTTTTTTTTAATTGATTCGGCCACTTTAAAAAGGTAGTTTCAATCAGTCAGGAAGTTAAATTCCATCTGACCATGAGTATTTTCAGAAAGCTAAGTGTAATAAACCTAGACAGTCATTGGATCAAAGATCATTAAAAAATCCCAACACTGTAGGCGTGATTGAGAAGATTAAGGGGGGGGGGAATCTTAGAAGATGGGCTACAGAATGGTCAGAAAACAACGAAACAGCACCTTTTACACATCGGTGATCTTACGATGTCTGGGGAATCTAAGATGCCAAACACAGAAACCATCTCCCAACAGGTAATGTGTGTGTGTGTGTGTGTGTGTGTGTGTGCATGAAAAGATACCTGCCTGCTTAACTGTTTAGAGTTAGACTTGGATTTTAAGGGAGTTTTAAGAGATTATAATTGCAGATAAATCTCATCATGAGTAAATCAGCAAATTCAGCTGAAAGCAGCAATCAGGACCAACCCGCCAATTAAGCAGTCATCTCAGCAACAGATGTTGGAAGTTGCAATAGTTGATTGATGGATTTTTGCTGTTGATATCCAGTGGCTTGTCAGCTAAAAGGAAATTTTTGTTCTTCTCTGAATGGTTATGAGAATGGGATAAAAAGAGCATTACTATATTAATACAACTGATCATTATCTTCAGAAAAGACATTGCAGAAGCACACGAAAGACTTTTGTTTTCAGTTAGATTGAGGGCAAAGTCTTGTATAAGAAGGCTATGGAAACTTTCAATAAAACTAGGCAAGCATTGTAGCAGATAAAGATAAAAGTTCTTCTATGGAGTGGACAAGGGCTCGGGGTGGTTGAGGGTGGCTCAGTGGCTAAGACACTGAGCTTGTCGATCAGAAAGGTCAGTGGTTTGGCAGTTTGATTCCCTAGCGCCAAATAATGGAGTGAGCTCCCATTACTTGTCCCAGCTTCTGCCAATCTGGCAGTTCGAAACCAAGTAAAAATGCAAGTAGAAAAATAGGAACCACCTTTGGTGAGAAGGTAACAATATTCTGTGGACCTTCAGAGTTTAGTCATGCCGGCCACATGACCATGGAGATGTTTTCGGGCAGGGCTGGCTCTTTGGCTTTGAAATGGAGATGAACACTGCCCCCTAGAGTCAGGAATGACTAGCACATATGAGCGAGGGGAACCTTTACTTTTACTTTTACCTATGGAGTGGGCAAGACAGTGTGCCTTACAGAGCAGATGATTGATCTTAACCTCCAATATGTTGGTTGTGACAAGAAATTGGTTATTGCCCTTGTGGTTTGAAGGCTAGGTTGATGACACCCTTTTGCCTATATATAAAAAAAACAGCTGTAAAATGCCAGCCAGCCCACCTGCCAATCTAAAACAATCTTTTTTTCAACATTGGTATTATAGCATGGCCCTTAGGGAAAAGGGCAACATGGTGGCTCAGCAGTAAAGATATTGGGCTTGTCGACTGGAAAGTTGGCAACATTTGAGTGCCATGCGATGGGGTGAGTTCCTGTCCTTGCCCCAGCTCCTGCCAACCTAGCCGTTTGAAAGCATCCAAATGCGAGTAGATAAATAGGTACCACTTCCATGGAAGGTAACAGAGCTCCATGATGTCTGCTGGTCACGTGACCGCAGAAATGTCTTTCTGGCTCAGGCTCAGTAGCCTTGAAATGGAGATGAGTACCACCTCCTGTAGTCGGCAATGATTAGTGGAGTAAAATCCACAGGAACTATTTTACTTTTTTACCTTTATCGCAGATGAAAATTTTTTGTAAAGGTCTGTAATTTTTTTAAAAAGGTGTTCTGCCTGGGGTTGGATTTCCCTCTTTGGAAGAATGTCATTGCTGGACTCACTTGCAGATAGCAATTGTGCTTAAATTTATATACTACTTCACAGTGCTTTACAGCCCTCTCTAAGTGGTAGTCAATCTTTTTTTAAAAAAAATTTTTTTATTTTTTTGTTACATAAACAACACATGCCCACAACAGTGGGGAAAAAAATCAAAACACACACACACACACAAAAAAAAAAACAAGGCAGAGGAAAAAAAACACAACAAGTATATGTTATAAAAAAGTATATCAGCTGGTTACAACAAGTTAAACTTATATACTACTTCACAGTGCTTTACAGCCCTCTCTAAGTGGTGGAAGGCTGAGTCAATCTTGAGCCTGGTGAGATTCGAACTGCAGGCAGCCGGTGATCAGCAGAAGTAGCCTGCCGTACTGCACTCTCACCACTTGCGATTGTGGCTCTATAATTGATAACTATAGACTATCCAGATAGTCTTGTGTGGAACAGCAGTCAGTCATGTGAACCATTCCCTTAGTATTGTACATTTTATAATCGAGAAAATGTATTCACTCTTTAAATGACTGGTTTATTTTCTCTGTTAACTGCAAGTATGGTGGGCAGGAGTGTCAAATTGGTGGCCTGCAAGTCAGATGCGTCACATGCAGGCCATGCCCACCCCACCTCCGCAAATGGCTAAAATGTGTCAAAGGTCACATGATGGCAACGTGACACCATGAGTTTGACACCCATACTCTTAGGCCAGGACACCCCTGTCTTAGGCATTTGACTGGAGTTTTAATATTCAATATCTACCCGGGCATATCCCAAGAATCCAAACCCCACCTTATTTTAGATCTGGTGTAGGCAACATCTGGCTCCCCAAATGTTCATCTGTAACACCCAACCACGTAGCTACAGTTTATGAGATTTCAGTTTGATATCATTGGGGAGAGGGCTCCAACCCTGCATGAACTTAATTGTGAGAATTTGAGAAAATGGAGGGTAAATATGTATATTAAGTAGTTAAATGACTTGCTGGATACTGAGGTGAATAACCAAGCTTGAACCTCAGGCGATGTGTTGATAGAATTCCATACATAATGAATTAAGGCCACAGTAGAGATGAAAACAGAAGAACAGAGATGAACTAAAATTCTCTTCCCCACCCAAAAAAAATAAATAAAAATGCAGCTACAATACTGACATAAAGAGAATTTGATATGAGTAGCCCTTTTCCCTTTGCATCTATAGAAACAGTTCAGGCCCCCTCTGGCTCCTCACCCTGCTGTGTTCTGCTTGTGGTAAGAGCAGGGATAGAAACTGGCTGAGAATTATGCAAATTGGGTAGGCTAATTTTGTATACCCAAATTGTGTAATTAGCTCCTAATTTGCATATTATGTAGATTACGCTGTCTTGGTCGGGGAGGGGCAAAAGTAAAAGGGAAAGGCAACCTTAAATTCAACCAGGTACATTCAGTGACATAGCAGGAGTGGAGTCTGCTGAGTTGAACTGGGAAGGAGTGGAAATTTAGATCTGCAAAATCTGGACCTCTTGCAAATCTGTTACCACTTACCATTCGGAATCTTTTGGGTGGAATCCTTTGTGGCCATAGGAGGCCAAGCAACATGCAGGGGTGGAGCTTCTCTACATGCCGTGCCCTAGCTTACTTCAGTATCCTCGCAGCCAACGCCCCAACACCTGCGAGCAAGCAGAAGTAGGCTGGCAGCAATGTGGACTCCTACTGCACATGGATACTGGTGCTGCCGCTGCGAGGCAAGGGTTGAAGTGTGCATGGCCTGGCTATGGGGGCCTTGTGGTAAGTCGGCGTAGGGCACATGGGGAACCTCCACCATTGCCTCACCTAGTGACCACGGCACAGTGAGCAACCAAACGGAAGGGGTCTTAAGTAGGGCTTATTTTAGGGGTAGGGCTTATATTAGGCACACATGTTAAAACATGCTAGGACTTCTTTTGGGAATAGGTCTTAATATCAACATTAACAAACCAATAGTCAAGATAATAAATAATATGCCAATCAAGAAACTGTTAAAGAAACTGATAGTAAATAGTCCAACCAAAGAACCTCCAAGACCACTCCCACTAGCACTGACAAGGCAAACCACTAGAAGATAAGTTGAGGACAAACCCCATTTCTTACTAGCCCTGATAATGTTAGCTAGTTTGGGTAATAAAACATCTGCAAAAAAATCAATCAAGTCAGAAAGCACCAAGGACTCCCCAAAGAATGATTTATTAGGAGTGAGATATATGCTTTAACTTTTACTATGGCACTCAGTCACTTTTTTCAGACTCCCCCACCTCTGTACTTGACATAACAGGCCCCCCAACTGAGGAACACATTTTAACTTTTCCATGGGAGCAATTTTTTTAATGGGATCTGCAAACAAATTTACTGTGAATTCCATGTAGCCATTTGCAGGTTTATATTTTGGTGAATTTTTCATAATACAGTGGATTAGGATAACATTGTGAGATTTAACAGCTTGTGTTGTTCCATCTTGTGACTAACCAGTTTTTTTTTAAAGGAAGCACATCAACAATAGTTGTTCCCTTTTGGTTGTTGATTGCAAGCCGTGGGTATCTTAGCATATTACCTCTAATCATAGGGCTGCCTTAATAAGCATCAAGGGATCTGGCCTCCATGAACTCATCTCTTCTTTTCTTTTTTTACTTTCTTCACAGAAAAGTATTACATAAATAAGTTTATTCTCTGGATGAAAAAGTAATTTGCAATTTCTTTAGAAAGCTTTTGCAGGAGTCTTAATTAGTGTTAGTTACAACAAAAGAGAAGGTATTTATTTCCCAGATTATGTCTCCTCTCCTGACTAAAGGGAGTAATTTGGGATCTCATCACATTCTGTCATTATTTACTTGGAAGTAAATTCTTCTATGTTGCAGGGGAGGGTTTATTTCCGACTAATTGTGCAACAATTGTAGCTTCTTGCTACTATTACCAATGAATCAGTGGTGCCATTCAAAAATTTTTACTACTGGTTCTATGGGCGTGGCTTGGTGGGCATGGCAGGGAAAGGATACTGCAAAATCCATATTTCCTCCTGATCAGCTGGGACTCATAAGGCAGAGAATAGCTGGGGATGGGATCAGTCAGAGGTGGTATTTACCAGTTCTCCAAACTACTCAAATTGTCCACTACAAGTTCTCCAGAACTGGTCAGAACCTGCTGAATACCACCTCTGCAATGAATAATCCAGCGAGCAATAGCGTGGCCAGTCAGCACATTCACCACTAGGCCAGATCGGCTCCCATGACTTCAATATTCCCTTCCAGCCTGCTTGAACAATCTTCGCAATCTCTTTTCTCATTGCTAAGGATTTTTTTTTCCATTGCTTCCTCTGTGAAAAAAAAGGAAGCTTCTTTTTTTCATTGATTTCCTTTCAAGTAAGAAAAGGGGCAATCCAGAAACCGTTCATGAGTTACATTATCCAGTTTAATTAGAGGGAACAGAAGATTTCTCTGCAGACCCGAATTGTCAGCGTTCAGCCTCTGATGCAACTTTCTACCCGTTGGCAGTGGACTGACATTTCTGCCAGCACCAATTATTATAGATCTCAGCTCTGTTTTTGATGGCTGCTCCCTTGCCCCCACCCCCTTGGAGAGAGGAAAATCTGGTAATCATGTAAGCAGAAATAAGAGGCAATCTACTTAGCCTACAAATCCGTCTACCCCCAGGGTCCGGCTGCAGAGTGCAGGCAGTGGGTTGTGACGATCAGATTTATTGAGAAGTCCTGTTGATTTTTCCTTGTGCTGCTTTCTGTTTCTCATCAGGAACGATTCCAGATTGAATTATGCTGTAATTCAATACCATGAAAGAACCCAGGTCATGTATTTAAGGAAAGATGATCAATTAGCAGATTTTGTTCCTTTGGCTAATGGAAGTGCTCCAAGTGGCAATAGGGCAGAAGACTACAGAATGACCAGGAAACATCAACATAATGCAATCTTAAAATACAAGCAATAAATCTATTAACTAAAAAAAATAAATCCTGAGTAGATAAGGCTGCAAGCATTGTCTTCTGAATCCAATATGTAATATTGTTCTAGTCTGGTTTGCACAAAGTGCCGAGCTCCGAATTACTGTGTCTGGGCCATAACAGCTGGAACAGCCCTTAGGTGGCAGCAAAGTGTTTTAGAAACCCTCCAATGGTTGTCCAGATGTTTACAGTATACATACACCGTGTTTCCCTGAAAATAAGACAGGGTCTTATTTTCTTTTGACCCCCGAAATAAGTGCTTGGTCTTATTTTCGGGGAGGTCTTATTATTTTTGAGGTGCAGGAGGCGGCGAGTGTGGTCACGTCATGGCTGTTGCTATGTTGCAATATTTTTGGGGAGGGCTTATTTTAGTGCATGCGCTCAAAAGCCCAATTGGGCTTATTATCCAGGGAGTTCTTATTTTTGGGGAAACAGGGTAGTAATCCCAGCTAAGGTGTAGTAAAACTTGTCAAAGAATGGTCCTTTTCATTATGTTGAAAGGAAGGAATTATTAAATCTAAGAGGAATAATCCCAATGATTGTTTTGAAGATTTATAAAATGCCTAAACTAGATCAATCCCTTCTTTATCTTCTTTCCTGCTTTGAGTAATGCACTCCCACCCTACCCCCTACCCCAGCAAGGCTCTGCCTAAAAAAACCCAGGCCTCTCCTTGACTTAATGCTTTTGTGACTGTATAAGGGAAAGGAGAACAGCAAGGATTGGCAAGGTGGTGGCCAAAGCAATCAGTGTGTCTTTACATCACTCATTCACATTGTTCACCAGGTTCCCCGGCCCCTGGATTTAAAAGAAATATTGCTTGAGAATCTGAATTTAATAATTATGAATATATATGCATATTTAATATGAAAATAAGTAGATTTCCAAGCTGTTTCTAATGGAAACAAGCCTTTAAAAACTGCTCTATCTTTTGAAGACACTAGGAATACATGATACCAGTTTTATATAGCATCTTTTCAGTTTGCTGAAGTTCTACAACTCAAATCTCTGTTCAATCTATGCCACCTCCTCCATGAAAATGATGCAGTTGTAAATTTGGATTTAAGCTGCATATAAAAGAATTATATTCACATTCATTTCTTTAAATCCAATGTGTGAATATTAACTTTTAGTATGCATTCTTTGTGGTATATTTGCAGATTTTATAAAAATACAAAAAATAAAAGAGGATCTAGAAAACCCAAGATGTGTTTGGTTATCCTTTCAGAGATATTTCTTGAGAAACAGAGAAATAGAATAAGCACAACTGGGTAAAAATAGCAGTGGAAGGGAGGAACAACTTCTGATTTCTTGCCGGCTTCCCCATTGACATAATTTGTGAGGAGGTGGCAGGGAGTTGGGAAAACATACCTCCCCCTTGGCTGACCCACAGAACTGCCTGCCACTTTACTGAAAGGAGGGGGAATAAAGGGTGCCAGGGGCCATAAAGAAAACTCCCCCCCTGCTCTCTCATCTCAGCATGTCTCCAAGAGCCCCCTCCCTCTTGGGAGGAAGAAGACTCATCCATCAACCACTTACACTCCCCAGCCAGCTCTACTTCACTAGCAGGTATCTAACTGTCTCTCTTGCCTCTCGCTTCTGTTAAGAATCTCAGATTTCAGTCTCGGTTCCAAAGCAGCCAATTGCCCTCCATCTTTTGGCCATGCCACCAGCTGATTGGATATGGGGAGCGAGGGGAAACAGAGAAAAGCAGGAAAGAGGGCAGGGATATGGGCCCCTCCCATCTTCCCTTGTTCTGTGCAGTCGGTGAATCTCCAGGAAATGTAGTTGAGAGATGCAGTGGCACCAAAGCAGCCACAACACCAGTGGTGATATTCAGCCAGTTATGACAGGTTCTGGAGAAGTGGTAGCAGAAATTTTGAGTAGTTTGGAGAACCGGCAAATAGACTGGCCCCGCCCCTGCTGCCTCCTATCCTCCCAGCTGATCTTCTTTTGTTGCCAAGAGAATGGAGCTGGAAAACAGGTTAGTGGGGTAGGGAGGGAATGGGGATTTTGCAGTATCCTTTCCCTGCCACGCCCATAAAGCCATGCCACGCCCACAAAGCCATGTCCACAGGACTGGTAGTAAAAAAAATTGAATCCCACCACTGCACAACACCCCCAAATTTCATTTCCATGAGAGTCATGGGTCCAGGCATTCTATAAGTTAGTCCATTTGAGTTGCCGTGGTTTAATAATTGGGGACCTCTACCTTCCAATTTTCCCCTGATTTTTTTTGCTGCAGGCCTTAAGCCACAGGTGTCAAACTCGATCGCATCATGTGGCATATTGCGACATTTTTTGCTGGAGTGGGTGTGGCCTGTGCACATGATGCATCCGGCCTGTAGGCTGCCAGTTAGACCTCCCTACCTTAAGCAAACCCAGCTTCCCCATTGACTTTGTTCATAGGAAGGCCCCTATAAATGGCAAACACAACCCTGGATGCTGCAACGGTTATAAATACATGCTGCTTGCCAATGTATTGTGGATTTTGATCATGTAACTGTGAGGACAATCATAAATACCATGACTGGCCATACATCTGGTCATGCTGTTGTAACTTCAAACAGTTGTTAAATGAATGTTTGCTAGTTGACAACTACCTGTATATAATTCAACCTCACGTTAACCTGTTTAATATTGAGAGATTTCCCTGTAAATCCACTTATGTACATTAACATAGTATTCCAAAAAAGTATTCAAAGTTTCCATGACTCTTTCATGTGACCCTATTTTATATGTCTTATTTTTAGCCACTAATCTCTTCTTGCAAAAAAAAAAAGTTATATTTTCTTATGCTTCATTAGGTGGCTTCAGGGCTGAGATTCTACCAATTCGGACCAGTTCAGGCAAACTGGTAACTCCAATGATCAGCTAGGAGCGAACCGGTTCACTCCAATGATCAGTTGGGCCTACTCACCCGCCTGTTCTATCTTCTCCTTTATTTCCTGCTTTCTAGCTCATCTCAATCGCACGGCACAGCTTATTCCCCCTCCCAGCTGTTTTACTTACCATTGCTGACTTGGAAGATAAGCAGCTGAGCTTCTAAATGCTCCATTTTCAGCACTGCATGTACACGCAAAGCACACATGTGTGCAAAGCGCACACTCCCCGAACCTGCAGCATCCCACTACAGGGAGGCTTCTTCTTGCCCACATTGACACTGTCTAAGACCTAGCTACTTACCTGCAAGAGTTCCCCCCCTCAATCTTACATTGACAGTATGGCTGTTGCAGGGGTGGGTTTCTCGCCCCGTTCCAACCGGTTCGGTTGGAACGGGGCCGGCGGCGTCCTCGTGCACGCGCGCAGTGCACGCATGCGTACTAGCATCTGTGCGATGCTCCAGCTGCTCCTGGAGGATCGCGCAGGCGCTGTATGCGTCCTGCGCATGCGTGGAAGCGCAGAACTCATCAAAACTGGGTAAGAAACGTGGGCGGGCGGGTGGACCCTTCGGCGTTCCCGGAAGTTACTTACTTCCGGGTTCGCCGACCAACCAGTTCGCGGGGAGCACCATGAACCGCCTGAAACCCACCCCTGGGCTGTTGTCTCCTTCTTTTATACCTTTGATCATTAAAAAAAACACCCAGTTGTGGTAGTATTGAGAAGCCTCAACTATGCCATTACACCTATTCCATTCACAACTTTAATGTGGTATTGAAAAGCTTTTCTCTTCATGTGTGATTTTAACCTGCTTCTTTCCTTGAGGTAGATTTGGTAGTTCGTTTGGTGGAGGATGGGGAGATTGTTTGTTTTGGGTTTTTTTCCCCTGATTTGTAAATGCTGTAAGCCAAAGGGCAGAGCTTGTTCTTCTGTAACTAAATCATATTGAAACATCTTGTATATGAGATGCTTCATAAGCAGGTTCAGGTGTTACTGCTATTTCTACATTAACTTGGATTGCTATTAAACTAATAAAATGCAAATTTAACAAGAGGGGTGTAGAATACCAATATCTTCACTGAAGGAGGTTGTTTGGTTTGTGACTGAGCCTGCTTGTCAATACAGCGGCTTCCTTTCTGATCGCCTATCGTTCCGCTAAAAAGACAGAAATTGTACATCTCTGTGAGGGTATGCTTAGGAATAAAAACCAGTGGTGGGATTCAACCTTTTTTGCTACCAGTTCTGTAGGCATGGCTTGGTGGGAGTGGTATGACTTGGTGAGCATGGCTTGGTGGGTGTGGCAGGGCAAGGATACTGTAAAATCCCCATTCTGTTTCCACTCCACTAACCTGCTTTCCAGCTCCATTCTCCGGTGCAGGGCAACAAAAGAAGACCCAGCCTACATGGGGCTGACCTTGAAGAGCACCCGGAGGCTTCAGCTGGTCCAGAATGCGGCCGTACGGGTTATCATGGGGGTACCTGGCTGCTCCCATGTTACACCCCTTTTAGGCAGCCTGCACTGGTTGCCAGTTGTTTTCCGGATGCAATTCAGGGTACTAACTATGACCTTTAAAGCGTTCCATGGTTAGGCCCAGGGTACCTGCGAGACCACCTACTGCCACCACTAGCCTCCCAGTGCGATCCCACAGAGTTGGCCTCCTCAGGGTGCCATCGGACAGACAGTGTCAGCTAGCGACCCCCAGGGGGAGCGCCTTCTCTGTGGGAGCGCCTTCCCTCTGGAAGGAGCTGCCTCCGGAGCTTCGCATAATCCCCGACCTCCCGTCCTTCTGATGCGTCCTAAAAAGTTGGCTTTTCCAGCAAGCCGGCCTGGCCTGAACAGAATAAAATTAATGATTAATTTTATTGTTAATTTTAATCTAATTTTAAATTTTTTTATTGTTAATATTAATTGGATTTGGTTTTGGATACTTTATTTAATTTCCTTTTAACTTTTGTAATATGTGTTTTTTTTTATGTTGTACGCTGCCCTTTGTCCTTTGGGAGAAGGGCGGCATATAAATCCAATAAACAAACAAACAAACAAAACAGCCGATCAGATGAAACTTGGGAGGCAGCGAATAAATTGAGCGTGGGGGAAGCCAGAGGTGGTATTTGCCAGGTCTCCGAACTACTCAAAATTTCTGCTACCAATTCGCCAGAACTGGTCAGAACCGGCTGAATACTACCTCTAATAAAAGCATATTGGATTCTGGGAGGCAAGGTTTTGGCTGTGATTTGATGAAATTGGCCACCAGTTATTTTTTTCCCTTTCTCAGAAGAATAATTAGTTGTTGATTCTGAGGGTATTTTGAGAAAAGGTGTTGTCATTGTGCCACATGTCACAGGTGCTGTCTTTCATTTATAACTCCAGGCAGATTGCTCTATCATCATAGTTCTGCATATGCCTGTCATAAAATGGGCACAAAATTGTCACTCCATTTCTTATGTAAGGCAGGCACTAAGGCCTTTGCTTCTGGCCAGCAGCCCACCTATTCTACCATTCACAACTTCAAAGTGCCATTGAAAAGGAAGGAAAGGTGCAGAGCAAGGGAGTATGGAGAATGCATATATATATATATATATATATATATATATATATATATATATATATATATATATATATATATATATATATATATATATATATATATATATATATATATACATATACATATACATATACATATACATATACATATACATATACATATACATATACACTAAAAACAGGAAGTAATAGGATTGTTTTTGCTCTCTATTTCACTGTTACTGTCATGCTTTGCCATCTTTCTTGCCTATTACATAATTATTTGCAAAGAAAATTAAACCAGATCTCATTAAATTAGATTCAGATAAAGTTGGCACAAATGAATCCAAGGAGGAGATAGAATTGTTGGCAGAAGTATTACTTACCGCAATATGAAACAAAATGTTAAAAAGTTATGATACTTATGTCGTTAGCTACCAAGCACGTCTAAATTATATTAAAGTAACCAAGCTATATTTACAATCCCCAAGGCATGTCACAACTTTTGAGGTCCCCCTAATGTTTGGAAATTGAAAGCTGAAAAATTTGACACGCCCAAGATGCAGTCCTGTATGTGTCTGTTTGGTTTTAGGTTCAGGCTTAAATTCACCTTAACTGGGTCACGTTCCTAAGAACTGATGTATGAAATTGCCAACAGATACCACTTTCTGACTTTAGTATAGATTTTATTTCAAATGTATTTCATTTGAGTTTTTTAGTCATTGCCCATATTTTGATTATGTGCCAATCAAGTCGGTATCAACTCTTTGTGACCACACAGATTGATTTTCTCCATGATGATCTGTCCCTAACTTGATGCTTCAGGTCTTCCAAAGGCGCGTTCATTGCCATTGTAACTGAGTCCATCTTGCCACTGGCTGCCCATATTTATCCTATGCTAGCTGATAACCCGGCGTTGTCTGGATATTTCTTTTATAGGGGGAGAAATGTCCGGACCAAACATAATTTCTAATGTTGGATTTCCCCCCTTACCAGAGGGAGCCCCCTTGTGGAGTACTGTGAAACCATTACCATGGCAACTCCAGTGCGCTGTCCAGTAGAAGCCATTTTACGGCAGTACAGTAGAATCCATTTGAAGGCACAACAGGCTGTATCGTAACAGAACACACTCCCCACAGCATTTGTTTCAGAGAGTAAGTCATCTGTGGTTGAAATTGATCGAGGCATTCCAAGGTTATGCTGGAACACACACACACACACACACACAGATGTGTGTGTGTGTATGTGTGTGTGTGCATGTGTGTTTTTGTAGATTTTCATATGTATGTATGTATGTATGTATGTATGTATGTATGTATGTATGTATGTATGTTTCTAGTACCTATTTGATATTTTAAGGTCTTTTAAATTGATAAGTACTCATAACATTATTAACATTTAAATGATACATACATTCTTCCAGCATTGCTTTTCAGAGTAAGCAAGGTATATGCACGGTGCAGAAAAGGGGTAAGGATTAGTGAATCAGAAAGAAGAAAGAAGAAAGGAAATATCTAAAAGTTATGAATAGACACCCCTAGGTCTCATGACTTTGGTCAGTTTTCCACATTCCTTTTATGGTAAAACAGAAGAGGTTCAAACTAGGTTCACCACCCCTAGTCATGCCTGTGCCGTATATAGTATTCTCTTCTGACCTTATGGACAGTATTAGTCCATTTTGCCATATTTTAGCCCGTGTACTGCAGAGTTCAGTTTTACCCCAGTCATGCTCTACATCAGTGTTTCCCAACCTTGGCAACTTGAAGATGTCCGGACTTCAACTCCCAGAATTCCCCAGCCAGCGAATGCTGGCTGGGGAATTCTGGGAGTTGAAGTCCGGACATCTTCAAGTTGCCAAGGTTGGGAAACACTACATAAGCTATCTAACTACCTTTTAAGCCAATGTAGTGTTTATAATATCCCATCAACTAGGATCTATATATTAGCATTTTTTTTTTAAATGATGCCTAGCTATTATAAATCGAATCCGCATCAACAATTTTGCAGCCCATCCCCAGTATTAGAATAAGCTACCATAGGAGGAGTCAGGAGTATTAGATGTATTTGCTGCCCTGAGTTATTTATAAAAATAATAAGGTGGGATATAAATAAATCATCATCTTGCAACTCTGCCCCCTTGGTTCTTTGCTCTTATGCTTATAATTGACCTACCTAGGCCTACAATTCCTTTTCATTTTTATGATATATGAAAATGCCAAGCAAATGGATTCCTCCCCCACCCCAAAAAAGGTGAACTGCTTATTAGCATTCCTCATCTATCCTTTCTCCCTGATCTTCTTCCTGAACACAGTATATCATCTAGTAAAAATAGCATTGGGTTTATTTATTTTTTAAATGATGAAAATGCTAGGTAAAAATGCTGCAAATAAAGTAAAATAAAGTGCTTAGAGCTACACTAAATGCCTGGAATAAGGACACAAGAGATTAGATCATTAGAAATCTATATTTGAAAAAAAAAATGACTTACCCATTTCTGAATCTTATTTCTTAAGCTGTTCTCACTTCAGAAAAATATTCCATTTAAATACAATGACAAATTTGGGTCTCTGGGAAACATGGGAGAAGTCTATAGTGGAGACAAGGGCAGCAATAGCATCACATATGATGTGATGATATTGTGCAAACGATCCAAATGATGAATTGTGTGTCATACACATACTGCATGGCACAGGTAACAAAATTCTGTAGTTAATGTTAACTGTGAAATGACATCACACTTGATGTCATCATGACTTCTCTCAGATGTTTACAGTTGGAGGGTTTCTGGGTAGAAATACTGTAGTTCTCCAGAGTTTCAGGTAAGAGTTTTTTTCAATTTATGTCAGGTTCAGAATAACAGAGTTGGAAGGGACCTTGGAGGTCTTCTAGTGCAACTCCCTGTTTAGGCAGGAAACTCTGTACCATTTCAGGCAGAGGGTGGTTCAATCTCGTCTTTAAAATGTCCAGTGTTGGAGCATTCACAACTTTTGGAGGCACATTATTCCTCTGATTAATTGTTCTGTCAGGAAATTTCTTCTTAGTCCTAAGTTGCTCCTCTCCGTCATTAGTTTCCATCCATTGCTTTTTGTCCTGCCTTCAGGTGCTTTGAAGAATAAGCTGACCACTCCGAAATCAATATACAAAACAAGTGTGCTGCTCAAAAACAAATTGCCCTGTTTTATTGTTCCTAATTTCATAATGCTTCCTGCCCAGGGAATTCACTAGCGTCTAAAAATTTGAGCGACAAGAGGAAATTCCCACTTATCTTGCATGACAGTAGCATTCTTCACAGTAGTTATAGAAATACAGAAGCTTTCTTTCCCATCCATCATAGATTATATCACTGCCACTCACCTTGCTGTGACAATCCTTGTATCGTAAGAAGTATATCATTATCTGCCTTGATTTCAGCTAATCTCTACATTTGGCTTATTTCCTGACAAATGATGTGCCATACGAAACCTTATGTAGTCTTCCAAGAAAGAATGTATGACCCTTTAGCTCTTGGTACAGCTTTTGTCTCTCTTTTTTGTCAATTATTCATTAAAAATTTGGCTGCACAAGGAAAAGACTAGCCACTTTGTAGTCTATGATGAGGCACACTTCAAACATCTGTGTACTTCCTGCTGTTGCTGCTAAATTGAACTATAATGCCCTTTAAAAAAAAGAGCTTTGTCTCTTCCTATTTCCTTTATGTACTGTAAGTATTGGTTTTCTAGTCATCGTGAAAGAAATGTAAAGACAAAAATCCATAGAATGTGTGAAAACTTATTGTCCATGTGGGTTAATTTTGCCATGTGAGTTGTTTTACAACACATTACACATGGGTGGAATCCAGCAGGTTCTGGCAGGTTCTGGAGAACTGGTAGAGGAAATTTTGAGAAGTTTGGAGAACCGGCAAATACCACCTCTGACTGGCCTCAGAGTTGGGGGGGATATGGGGATTTTGCAATATCCTTCCCCCAGGAGCGGGATAGGAATGGGGATTTTTCAGTATCTTTCCCTGCCACACCCACTAAGCCACACCCACAGAACCGGTAGTAAAAAAATTTGAATTTCACCACAGATGATATGTAACATTTAACTCAATTCTTTTTTCAAATTTTTTAACTTTGCTACAAATTGAAACTGGATTTAATCATGTTGTGAATACATAAGACATGTTTAAATACCACTGCCTGATTGAATCCATCCCAAATGTTTGTTGTAACCATGATCTCTTTTTATTTAATGTTGAGCATCCACCAATTTTGAAGTCAATGACGGGTCCGTAATGCACTTGGATACATAAAATTGATATTGATTTGCTAGTTAGGTGTACCGATCTACCCGGCAGGTTGCTGCACACCTTATATATTATGTGACAGAATCTGGCCACAATTAAAGAGAGTCATTTGAATCTGACAGAGGTTTAATAGAGCTGATCAGAGTGACCAGGATATTATATGTGGAATTAGCAGTTCACAGCAATCCTTAGAACAGCAGAGCTGGCTGGGGGATTCTGGGAGTTGAAATCCACAGGACTTAACGTCGCCAAGGTTGAGAAACACTACCTTAGAATAAAACGGATAATACCGTAAGGCATGTTTGATGATTTTTTGACACCTTCACCACATGGACAGAGCCTCTCAGTTGCCTCCCCTCCAAATCTGGCAATGGAACTATGTTAAACCATGCTAGGCTTAGGGCCTAGTTTAGTTTAGGAACTGTAATTTAACTATCTAGCAGATCTGTTGGGGGTGAAATGGCTACAGGTATTCCTTGATACGAGACCACTTGCTTAGCAATCATTTAAAGTTGTGACAGATCTACATCTGGGGGTACTTACAAGGCCCACCTCCATGGTTACAAGTCTACATTTTGGGTGTTTGGCCACCAGGCATGTATTTATGATGATTGCAATGTCCCAGGGTCATGTCATGAGTTTTGTGACCTTCTGACAAGCAAAGTCAATGGGAAAGCCAGTTTCACTTAACAACCATGTGGCAAGAAAATGCATAAAATGGGACAAAACTCACTTAACAACAGTTTTGCTTAGCAATGGAATTTTTGGCGCAAATGTGGTCAAAGTCGAGGACCACCTGTAAATCAAAGTACTACTTATACTAAAAGCATAGTTAATACGACACCTGCAGATAACATTCTTGGTGCCCAGCAGATTTTTCTAATCTGAGTGTTCACTTCTTTTCCTTGTTAAGATTCTTTTTTAAAAAAGGAATGAGTAGCATATTAGTAAGCAAAGCGCCATCCTTTGATATCTGAGCACCAATATGTCCATTGATATAATCAAAAATTAGGGTTGGGATTCTGGAGTCCAGCGTTTTCTTTGCAAGTATGCGCCTATCTAGAAAAAAGAATCTAACAATAGCAAAGTCAATCCTGGAGCTTTCGGAGCAATAACAAAGAGTAACGTGTGACAAATAGAATTGTATTCTAGTAAAAACTCGGCCACACTCAGCATGTTTGCAAGATCCATTCTGTGAAACCATCCATAACAAACTCACAAAATTTGAAGTTTTCATTAGTCAAAAAGGCAGTTGATCCCTGCTTTGTCCTACTACAGTGTTGGCAAATATTTTTGGTGCGGAAACATGCGGGAACAGTTCCCCAGTGTGCATGCGCTCCCGGAAGCTGGTCTTCTTATTTTGGACATTCCCGCTCGCACAAAGATCAGCTGGCCAGTGTGCATGTGTGCACAAGAACCCAGGAGAGCAACGGGCGACAGCTGGCGTGCCCAGAGAGATGGGTCTGCGTGCCACTTCCAGCCCGCGTGCCATAGGTTTGCCATCACAGTCCTACTACATGTTTTAAACCCTGGACAGTGTTTAGGAAATTAAAATAGGAATAACAGGACAGGGTTATAAAGGCCCTGCTTACCATATTTCCCCAACATATCTCTATCTCTCTGTCTTTCTCATGGAACAGTTAAAGTCCTTGTCCACATCTTTTCTAAATTATTCACCTTAGTTTTAAGTTACAGATCACATCAAAACCTTTTTGAAGAGCATGAATGCCTGCAGACACGTTAATCTTTGTTCACAATTAAGTCCAAGGGAACGTGGATTGGTTTAAAGTCATATACAAATGCAGGCAGAACCAATGCAATTATCCCTTTCACTTTAAATATGAGAGAATCCAGAACTTTATAATTGTCCTACAGAAACTCTAAGGAACATTTGACATCCCAAACTGTCCTTGCTCTTATTTAATGAGCAGGACTGGTAGAAGTTCATTTACATTGCTGTGGGGATCATATGCAAATGTTAACAATTCCAGAGGAATCCTTGAGTATCAAGTCAGAGATGTCCTCTGAGCATCTTTGAATGTGCTTTTCAGGATTCTTGTGTAAATTCAAAAAGTGGTGAAATACATATCTATTTCCAGGCAGATGCAATGTCTGTGTGGAACTATCAACCAATTAGTCCAGTGGTGCAATTCAGCCATTTCTATCTGGTTCGGGCGAACCGGTAGCAGTGGCGGTGGGAGGCTCCGCCCACCCACCCAAACATCATCAGGTTCTGCGCACATGTGCAGGTAGCACTAGCAAGCAAAGTGAGAGAGCGCACATGCTCACATTTTCGAACCGGTAGCAATGTTAAGTTGATTTCACCCCTGAATTAGTCCCACATGAATTGGGAGAACATTTGCCAACTATTGTATGCTTAGCAAATATTTCAGTTCAATACTATTGGTACTGTCATGTTTCTCACATAATCCAGCAGACACTTCAATAAATAGAGGGTGGGGGAAGCAGAAAATTCATTTGTTATTCTTTCATCCATATTTTCCTCTGACCTCCTGAATCATATTCAGATTTCTCTTTCAAAAAGGTTTCTTGTAAAAAAGAGAAATTAAAGTTCGTTACCTCCTGCCCTCTTTTAATGTGAAAACTCATTTTCTCCCTTTCTCTCCCATTAAATTAAAATACCATCTTATTCCCATAAAACCATTTTGATTCTTTTCTTTTTCATGATTGTATAGTCTGGTAGTTTTTGATCCGTCAGTATGTTGCATGTCGCAAAGACTACTTTCTGAGAACCAAATTAATAAGCTAGTTACTTCTTCACATCTCAAAGATTATCCTTAATAAACGCAGTAGGCTCACAGTTGAAATTAATTATAAATCTGATCTTTCGTGAAAGAGAACTAGCATGCTTTAAAAGACAGATACTCTTCTTTCCTATGATTCTTTATTAGGCATTCATTACTTCAATGCCCTTACTTTTATGTTTATGTTTATTTTTTAATCATGGTGTTTTTGTATCTGTACTGGAGAACAATAATAAAAATACGTAATTTCGTGCTCTAGGAGTAAACATGAATAAAATTACAAGTACATTTTGTTACCATGAGAATGTGAGCGATGATATAAATACAATAGTTTATTTACATTTTAATAGAGACTCCTCGGGAAGATCAAATTGTACTTCTAAAAAGAGAAAATAACCAACAGTGCTTTCTAAAAAGAAAAACAAGAATCTGACCATATGAACTCTCCAAGGTGGCGCAGTGGTTAGAGTGCAGCACTGCAGGCCACTTCAGCTGACTGCTATCTGCAGTTCGGCGGTTCAAATCTCACCGGCTCAAGGTTGACTCAGCCTTCCATCCTTCTGAGGTGGGTGAAATGAGGACCCAGACTGTGGGGGCGATATGCTGACTCTGTAAACTGCTTAGAGAGGGCTGAAAGCCCTATGAAGCGGTATATAAGTCTAACTGCTATTGCTATTAACTGCTATTGCTATTATAACACGTCACTCCATGCTAATCTGCTCTGTTTGTTTGCTTGTGAACTATTTGGTTTTTAAATGAAGCTGCTTAGTTTCTGCTTACCAAATATATATTTCACATTATAGAATGAAGAAGAGGAAGAGGAGAGAAAGAAGAGGGAGGGAGAAAAAGGGGGAGGAGTAGGAGAGGGAGTGGAAGAAGAAGGAAAGAGTGGAGAAGGAGACCAAGACCAGATTGAAATGTTATACTCTGGGTGGTTTCCATTAAATGTTCCACTCAAACACTCCTTTCTCTAAGAGCCTCTCTTTCATTCCATTAGTAAATCAACCTTTTGCTGGGGAAACCTTGCCCTAATTTGACTGTCTTGGCTCCCGTAGGATTTTTTTTCTAAAGGGTTTTGGTTTTGTCTGCGCTTCTGTAAACCACAAATGGACAGAACAGAAAGGGGGAGAGAGGAAAAACTTCCTTGCTCTGAAACTTGAATGGGTTTAAACACAATTTGCTATTCATATCCTTGCCTATTCTTAAATGTGAACATTAGCAGGAGACTATACAGCAAGGAAAATGTAGCTCATCAATCAAAAAGACATCAAGGCAAAGTCAGACTTTTACTAAGCCAATAAACTTCCAGTTTTGAGAATATGAAATCTCTTGTGTGGACAATGTGAATTTAAAAAAAAATCCTCTTCAATTTACATTCCAATTACTTACCCTAACTAGAGAGAGCAGACAAGTATGGGTTTTGTCTCATTATTTTAAAAGCAGTAGCAAAAATTAATGATTAGTAGAATGCTATCTGGAAAGAGCAATGTAAAATAGGTTAATGTCTTCAAGGTCATGCATGTTCTCTTAGGTAAAAGTAAAGGTTCCCCTCGCACATATGTGCTAGTCGTTCCCAACTCTAGGGGGCGGTGCTCATCTCCATTTCAAAGCTGAAGACGCTTTCTGAAGAAGTCTCCGTGGTCATGTGGCTGGCATGACTAAATGCCGAAGGCTCACGGAGCACTGTTACCTTCCCACCAAAGGTGGTTCCCATTTTCCTACTTGCATTTTTACATGCTTTCAAGCTGCTAAGTTGGATAAGTAACGGGACCTCACTGCATTATGCAGCACTAGGGATTCGAACCGCTGAACTGTCCACCTTCTGTTTGACAAGCTCAACATCTTAGCCACTGAGCTTCCATGTCCCTCTGCATGTTCTGTTAGTGTTTGCCTATCTGACATGATCAAGTAGAGTGGGCATGGTCCAGTTCCTATCACTAAAAAAAATGTAATCTTGCACAACCCAAGAAAAATGGTGCCCACATTCTGGAATGATATTCCCCCAGAAATTTGGAAAGTTCCTACCCTGATGACATTCAGGATATTATTAAAGACCTGGCTACTCTCCCAGGTTCTGGGGCAGAGGGAAGGTTGAGCTTCTTTGGGATCAATTTTCTTCCATTACAATTGTGTGTGTGTGTGTTTCTAATTTAAGCTGGCCAGAGTTGTTGGGATTCATATAACCTATATATTAAGCAATAAAACCCAGACACTTGCAAATACAAAAAAATACATCTGTAGCATCTTTTACAGTATTTTCCAACTACACCCCCCCCCCAAAAAAATCATTTCTCCCATTTAATCAAAGTTCTATTAGTGATTTCTATTTTCAACCTATGTTCCTCCTTTTCCAATAGAGTGATGAATCAATAAGCACACTCAATCTTTATAAGAGCTTTACAACTGATTAATCCACAGTTCTGAATTATTTTTCCTGTATTGTAGATTGTTTTTCTATTGATACATGGAGCAGAGCAAAAGAGTTACAAATAGGATGAAAACAAAAGGATGTTTAGTATTCATATGACTCCATTCTATGCTGCTTTGTGAATATTGCTAAACCTGGTACTATTTTTCAAAATAACATTTGATTATCTTGAACTGGTATCATCAACTCATTCTTGCTAGATAATTTTTCCGCAGGAGTCTCCCAAACTCCTGGGTTGTGACTGGATATTTGCTACTAAATAAAGAGATAAAATAAAAGAGATGCGATGTCTGGGTCGTAGACGAGATGGCTTAAGTTGCAGTTTTGTTATCACTATCTGTTGATATATTTGATAAGCACTTTTTCAGACATATGTACAGAAGCCTCTGGTATTGAATTTTTGAAAGGTTGATGCACGTATAACCCATGAATGTGTTGTCTGTGATTTGAGAGTTAGAGATTGCAGTGAAAGGTTCAAATACTAGTTGCCTTCATAGCCAAATTTTCCATCCAAATTTTGTAGTTTTGAATGGTCATTCTACTGCAGGAATGTCAAACTCATGGGCTGCGGGCCAGATGTGTTGCATGCTGGCCATGCCCACACCCAGTTTAGTGAAGGGGAGGAGGTCACAATATGTCACGTGCTGCCACCATGACTATGCGAGTTTGACACCCCTGCTCTACTGGTTTCTTTGATCCTGTCCCTTCATCTCACAATTAGTCTTCCCACTTACACTTAACTTTATCTTCCAATTTTTCTAGTCCACTCTCTGTTCATATAACATGTACCAGAGCCTGTAAGTTTTCACTTGCTGATCATTGCTTCAAAGGGGCAGTCAGCAGCTGAAAATCTGCTGTTGTTTTTATATTCAGGACACCTTACAAGATTAGCCAGTACCAATGATTTTCTAGTTCATTAATTTACTTCATTAATTTTTTGTTTTTGTTGTGCATTCCCTAGGTTGGCTGTTAACATTACAAAGAGTTTCAGAAATATAATGCATATTTTAGACACATGCCTCCAGCTGACTTAATTTTCATACCTGTAATTTGGGAAATGCTAATATATTTTTGGCTTTTATGAAGGCAAAAAAAAAAAGATGTGAATGTCAAATATTCTCTGGAGCAAGCCCTTGAATTCCCTTTGGCTGATTCTACTTTTTGTGTGTGCAATTTTTAGTTTTCTAAATAGTTTCTCTAAGGGAGGTAAAATTGAACAAAGAGATCTTCAAAAACTTATGAATAATAATAAAAAACAAATGGCTGCATTATTAAGACCACACATATTGCATAGGAATGACCTTGAGAGACAGGAGGAAAAATTACAGACTAGTTAGTGTCACATAAAAGGCCGCTGAGTTTGCAGAAGCAATGGAAGCATGGAAAACAGCTTAGAGGAGACCTACCCTAATTTCCTGGCCTGTAAAGGGGAGGGGGTGAGATGTACATTCAGATTTGCAATTTTCGGTTAATGTAACCTTACAATAAAAATAGAACTAGCACTCTGGGCATGAAATCTTTCACAAGGCTAACAATACTTTCCAAAAATAAAAGATAATCTTACACAACCATTCTAGTTGATAACCAAAATGATTAGGGGACTAGGCTAAAACCAGGGGTGGGTTTCAACCGGTTCGCGGCGGTCCCTGCGAACCGGTTGGTCGGAGAACCTGGAAGTAAGTAACTTCCGGGAACGGCGAAGGGCGCGCCCTCCCGCCCAAGGTCCTTACCCGGTTTTGACGAGTTCTGCGCTTCTACGCATGCGCAGGATGCATACAGCGCCTGTGCGATCCTCCAGGAGCAGCTGGAGCGTCGCGCAGACGCTAGTACGCATGTGTGCACCGCGCGCGTGCACGAGGACGCCGCCGGCCCCGTTCCAACCGAACCGGTTGGAACTGGGCGAGAAACCCACCCCTGGCTAAAACATATAAAGACCGGTTGCTGGAATTGAATATGTCTAATTTAATAAAAAGAAGGACTAGAGGTGACATAACAGTGTTCCAATATCCTCTGGGGTTGCCACAAAGAAGAGGGAGTCAAACTATTCTCCAAAGTACCTGAGGCAGGGGTGAAATTCAGCAGGCTCTGTGGACGTTGCAGTAGCTGTCTTGGCTACTTCTTCAGCCTTGCTGTCAGGTGATGTCACTGATAAATTAAAACCAGAGGACAAGAGAGTGGAACTTACTCTGTGTAAGAATTTCCAGGCCTCAGCATGGGCTATAAAATTGGCTGCAGCTGCGTCTTATTTCAACTGTACCATGATCTTGTTGTTACAGGAATTCCACATTCCGGCCCATGATGACTGTCTCTTGCAAGACACCACTAAAATTATTGCTGCCATACAGTTTCCTGCGGATGCTACTTTAGACTCCATTAAGTATGTGTCCTGTGCCCTCTCATCATCTGTAGCCTCCAGACACCTCTTCTGGCTGCGCAAGTGGCAGGCAGACAATAAGTCCAAGTGGCATTTGGCATCTCCCCCTTATTCAGGCACTTTTCTATTTGGTGAATCCTTAAACCCGATTCTCATAGAGAATAAAGATAAGAAAAAGGTCTTGCCTTCCAATGTTAAGCGCACTGACACACACCTGGCTCCTTACTACTGTAAGCCCCCATATAGGGGCCCTGAGCTGGATTATCAGCACCAGAGGTATTTTCCCCCAAGGTCGGACAGGCAAAATACTTGCTTGTAGTATCAGGACAGGAATTGATTCCATGGTCAGGGTAAGGGCGAATGGCCCTTTCATGGGGGCGAGGGGGGGCGCCCTTTCTGCAAAGGGAAATGACTCCAATCTGAGTCTCCCCATAGGCACAATTTGCCTGGCACAATTTGCAGGCCTCTGGGTAGGATCACGATGGATGCCTGGGTCAGGACAACAGTGAGGGATGGCCTCCGGTTAGAGTTTCTCTCCCTTCCCCCGAATCTCTTCAGGACCTTTCGAGGAACCCAGAAAGGCACCGCCTAATGGATCTCGCCATTCAACACTTGCTGGCGATCCAGGGAATAGAACCGGTTCCAGCGGCGGAACAGGGGTTGGGGTTTTACTCTCTTTGTTGTCCCAAAGAATTCGGGGGGGGATGGAGGGCGATCTTGGACCTCAAATGCCTGAACATCTACCTGGTCTACAGGCACTTCAAAATAACCTCCCTGAGATCCATATTGCGGGGGATCAGACCGGGGGATTACTTAGCGTCTGTGGACCTCACAGAGGCATATTCCACATACAAATCTTACCACACCATCGCAAGTAACTCCGGCTCTCATACAAGCAGTAGCACTGCCAGTACAGGGCCCTTCCCTTCAGACTAGCCTCAGCTCCATGCACATTTACAAAAGTCCTGGTTGCATTGGCGGCTCACCTGGGCTCGACCCCAGTGAGACTCCAACACTCTTCAATTATTCCTTCCCTGTAGATTCCAGCTTCTTGTCCTTTATTTGGAGGTCAGAGGGAGCAAAGTTGTTCCTCCAAATTTGTATCCAGTTCCCAACTTGGATTTAAAAAACAAACAACCCCTTTTCTGTCCCAAGAGGTTGGAGAACTCCCTTTGGCAGTGTGCTGTGCTCAAGAAAAAATGCATATTGGATATGCCTGAGATGGCAGTCAGAGTTGGCCTATGGGCTTTTGGCAGGCAAGCTGCAGAAGGGAGGGGATGGGGTAATTTGCCCATTCACTGCAATTAACTTATTTTAATTATGCAGAAATGTGCTACAGAAAACCTAGTCAAGTTTAACAAAGGCTTATTGATTTTGGAAGGGGGAAAAACAGCCTCCAATCATATATTTATCTGAATATTGATGCATGAACTTTAGCTACTAAACCATCTAATGTGAGGGAGGAACGAATCTATAAGATGCGTTTATTAGTTTATGCAAATAAGTTTCTTGTGTAATCGCAGTATCCCTGCTGACTTTAAAATGTTTATAAGTACTGCTTCAAAGGACAGAGAGCAAGAAATAAGCTGACACTGTGAAAATAGCATATGAACTAAAAATGAGACAAGGGAGTAGGGGAAATGAATATATGAAGAAAGGAAGAAAACATAATTTAAACAAAATAATTGGAAATATTCTCTATAAAGGTGAATAAGTTCAATTTGTGTGCCCCCCCCCCTTATTTACAATCCAGGCTGGTACATAATGTTTAGATGGATGTCTTGCTTTGATTCCCTAAAACAGAAATTTATTTATTGAGTTAGTCAGATTCCCCTCCCACCTTTGCACCCAAGATTTTGTGTAGAATCTTACTCCTAATATACCCAATAGATTCTAACAAATTCAAATCAGCCTTGACTCCTGATAACCTACTCATCTAATGACCTACAAATATCTGTTTTATTAAAAATTAAATTAGCAAAACCAACAAATCAAATAAAACATACCACCTTTCCTCTACGATCTTCCTTTGGTTCATTTATTTTCTATATAGGAGATAAAAATTACCAATGCTTTTAACAAAATCAACACAAAGAGAAAACTATAAAGCTAATCCAGATTAGTAGTCTCATAAAAACAAAATAGTTTTTAATATAAAAATTCCAGTAAAAGAAAATATTTGCAACTTAAGGTTGAACCGTGGACTTTTTCTGCTCCCTGAGCTGGGTTATTTGCTTGTATTATACTTAGTTAGATGTTACTAACTAGGTAATGTCATCAGTGCAAGTAAGTGTGAGGTTTTCTTCCTATCTATATACTATAGCCGGGATGTCAAACTTGCGGCCCAAGGGCTGGATGTGTCACACATTGGTCACGCCCACGTCTGGTTTAGCAAAGAGGGGAAAAGTTGCGATACGTTACGTAACGATGCCATGACGATGCAAGTTTGACACCCCTGAACTATAGCTTATACCTTGAAGTTTTGGTTGATGGTGTGTATCCTGCAGTTTTGATGTGAGGTTGGTTCATTCTTGGTGCTTCTTGATTAGAATATTGTTTTCTGTCTAATAATTTGTCTAATCTTGATCCATGCTTATCTGAATTGACTCCTGGACTGAATTTAATCTAGTCTTTTTGTTTCCTTATTGTTCCTTTTGAGTCGTGTGTAAATGTAGTTTATCTCTGTTTCAATTGATGGCTGATTTGTCTGAATGCCAAACATCTAGGAATTCCCTAGCATTTTTGGATTTGGTTTGGTCTAAAGAGCCAGTTTGGTTCTTAATGGTTAAGGCGTTAGCCTAGGAGTTTTCTCTGACTGTGGTTTATGGGATGCTCTCTGCTAGTCTTCTACCTTTCTGTCCTATATAGGGCTGTTATCGTCCATTCATTGTATGTTGTAGATGACTCATGTTTTTTCTTCTAGTGCTATTGGGTTTTTAGTTTGCTTAGAATCTTTTGGAGAGCTTCACTTGGTTTGTGTGCTACAATGATACTGTGTGGTTGTAATAGTCTTTTGGTTGTTTCTGAAATGTTTTTTCATGTATAGTGTGTTACACTTTCCATAGGTTGTACTGATAGTGCTGTTCCAGTTTTTTGTGGTCAGGCATTTTTTGATAAAGTTTTAGTGGTATCCATTTTGTTGGTGGTCTTTTTGGTCTTTGTGATGTTCCAAGTTACTGCAGTGTGATTGTGCTAGCTAAATAATGTGCTCACACAGATCCTCTTATGGGTGGTTGGGTTGGGTTACTTGGTTACTGGAGTTGATTTCTAATAGGTTTGGCTTTCTAATTTGCTGTCATTTCCTCTACTAAAAAAGGTTATGAAGGATGGATAGTATGGTTTTACTTTCACCACCGCATGTAAATAATATAAAATAGCATAATGTGATGGGAGAACAACACCAAGGAATGAAGCATTTGAAGAAGAGTCATTCATACAGTTTCAGTTAAAAGAGACCTTACTTCTCTATCAGTCAGGGGTAGTTTAAGATGTTACTGCCATGTTGGATGCTAGGAAGGTCATAGATTTAGTCTACATTAATTTACGCACCATTTGTCATTAGGATGCAACAGCTAGAAAAGAAACAAATCAAAATACCTATTATGTAGAATTTCTAATCTAGACTGTAAAAATCTGTATAATCAATAGATAGCACCATATGCAGTTGTATATATCCTTTTGCTGCCCCTCAATGGTAATTTGAAATTTTGTGACCTACTTCTAGTAGTCCTAAATTAGAAATATTGTCTAATGACACATGCTGAGATGCTTACCATTGGCACTGTGTCACAATTTAAGGTGTGATGAGAGCAAAAGTGAAGCTGCATTTGAAATACAGATTACAGTGGTGTGAAAAATAGAGCTCATTTCACACTTTGCCCAAATTCTTTGTATTCGTTCTTGAACCAAACTACGGCTGACTGCAGCTACTAATTAATCTTGATTTCAGGTATTGCTGTTCCCTGGAATACACTTATTTTGAGAAGGAAAAGGTTGTTTGCTGTAGACGCTGGTTATCCAGCCTCTTTATGAAGAATGCCAATTCAGAAGCAGAAATTATGAGGCCCATGCTCTTAAGTACAGGCTTATACATCTGAGCATATGTCTGTCAGAGTTTGTTGCATAAATCAAATCCAGAAGACACACACAGATAACTGATTCAGCTGGATTCATTAACCTTTTTATATACATAAGAATAGGTGAATAAATGCACAAACCAACAGATGGTTCGTCCAAGTAAACACAAGGCAGTAGAGTTACAGGCAAACACAAGCAGTTAGTGTCATATCAGCAAACAAGCCCAGACAGACTGCTAGTTTACTTCTCAGAGCAGTAGACTGCTTAAGTTTCTGTTTCAATTCTCTGCACAGACTCAGATATGTTTAAGCTCCCATTTTGCTGACTTAGTTGCTGTATCTATTCATTGACTGACCTTGTTCCCATGTCTCTCCCAGTCATGGATATTTTAACAATGTCTACCTTAGTTTTTCCCATATTTGAATAGATGGTAGTTTTCCCTTTTTCAATGTTAACAGGTTTTGATTGCTTTTCTGCCACTTTCATAATTCTCTGAATATTTCATGAGGCATCTTTCAAAAATGTAAATAGTCTTTAATATGAGATAAAAGAAAGCTTCACTTTAACTATAAAATTAGGTACAGTATGCAAACACCACAGATGCTATTTTATTACCAAAAATTTAATTCTTCAAAGAAATGTTGACAGGTTGTTGGTCTATTATATGCAATCCTTTTATCTCAATGTTTCCCTTTTCGGATCTTTGAAAATAAGAATTCTGAAGACTAAAGTCTAGTCATCCATATATTTTCCCCACTTAGAAGCTATAACCTGGGGAATGAACCACACAAACATCACACTATCCATAAACAATAAATCAGTGTTTGTGATTTGAATTGCCACTTTCTGTCATCACACAATTTCTGCTAAAAGTACATTCCTCAATGCATGTCTTATGTCTGCCCCCAAACTTCAACTCAGAGAATCTGATCATTTGATAGTAGGGAAAGATTATTGTCAGGGTTCCAAGTAATGCAACAGAACAGTAATGCAAACAGAACCCTGAGGCAAGCAGTTTTCTCAAAGAACAAGTTTATTGGATATAGCATATTGGCACATACTGGTGAAACCTGACTCTAAAGGTTCCTGCAGTTTTCACCTAATTAAAAGTAAAAGTTTTTCCCCCTTTTCCAAACAATCAGTCACATGGTCCTCACAAGGTGCTGTCCAGTTGCTTGGAAACTTCACTCCTCCTTTCTTCAGCCACCTGTGGGAATGTCCTTGGTTCTCAGGGAAAACTATTTTGTTTTGGCTACAAAATCCCAGCTATCACTATTCCACCCTCCCCCCATCCCTCAGCACCATTATGGCAACACTGAAGCACCCAAGATGGTCTCAATCAGGCCAGCTTCTGAGTTGACAATTATGGCCTGTGTCTGTCTGGGTGGATGGACTGCTTTCTACATTCCAATTACAGGTAGTCTTTGACTTACAACACTTCATTCAAAGTTGCAACAGCATGAAAATAGTGACATGACCATTTTTCACACTTATTACTGTGGCAGCATCCCCATAGCCACATGATTTATATTCACAGGCTTGACAACTGACTCATATGTATGATGGTTGCAGTGTCCTAGGGTTATGTGATGGCCTTTTGCAACCTTCTGACAAGCAAAGCCAATGGGGAAGCCAGGTTCACTTAACAACTGTGTTACTAATTTAACAACTACAGTGATTCAGTTAAAAATGCAGTAAGAAGAGTCTAAAATTGGGCAAAACTCATTTAATAAATTTCTCACTTAGCAACATAAATTTTGGGCTCAATTGTGGTCATAAATGAAGGACCACCTGTATTTTGTTCCCCTATATACCCCACTCTCAGGATTAGAGTGAATGCTTTAAAAAACTGGACCTCTGGTGATGAACTGTCCATGGAGTACATTTGGGGAAGTTTCTTTAATTAGTCAGAAACAGTCAGAAAACCATCACCATATCCTAGATCAGTGTTTCTCAACCTTGGCGACTTTAAGTCCTCTGGACTTCAACTCCCAGAATTCCCCAACCAGCTCTGCTGGAGAATTCTGGGAGTTGAAGTCCACAGGACTTAAAGTCGCCAAGGTTGAGAAACACTGTCCTAGATAAAAGAATTATTAATTCATTAATAATAAAATTAATTCTTTTTCACACAAGACACAAAATTTCCTTTTATATTTTTAACAGAGTTCTATTAGAAGATGGTTAGAAGGACATACCAAATTATAATGTTTTTTTATCCAATATTTTTAAGTAAGTTCTTCTTTCATCCAGCTATTCAGCATGCATATATATTCAAACAGATGAATTTAAAATTATCCAAAGACTTCACAATCTTTGGTGATTAATATTAATATTTTTTATTGAAATTCCCAGCCTCAGAAAGTAAAGCTTTGTAAGCCAGATGCTCTCATCTTTTATTCTTTCTAGCTGATAATCAGCATTCTTCTATCACTGCTATCATCCCTTTTCAAAAAGGATATGCTTACGCATCCAATACTCAATCCTTCATTTCTCATGTTGAAGAATGAATATGCACCAGGGCTGCACCAGAAAGTTGTAGCTGTGAATATGCCTGACAATGTGTTCCCAAAAATCTTTTCAATGAAATAACTCTCATTTGTATGAGCATAGCAAAATGTTCTCTGATGACAGAGACAATTAACAAATAGAATCTTTGGGGATGGGGGGCGGTGGGGAAGGATGGACAAATAAACAACTGAAAAGCATCATGTCAACTACAAGCATATTATTTGGACTAAAATAGTAATATCAAATAATAGAAATATTACTCCTGTAACAAAAAAACTAATGACTTTTTCGTTTAATTCATCTCTTTATGAGTTGCCATAAAGCAGTGGTTTATCAGATGGATATTGCGCAAAACGTTGACAAAGGGAGGGAGCAGAATTCAGTTAAAAAAAACATGTTGTTATAGCCACAATAAAGTGAAGAACACCGTAAAACAAAAAGAGAAGACTATTATAGCACAATAGCTGTAGTATTTTATTCTGCCTTTTAGAAGGCAACACACAATGTGTTTATAATTAAGATCAAGTGAAGCACTAATACCACTCTATAAAGCCTTAGTAAGATCACACCTAGTATCCTGCATCCAGTTTTGGTCACCACATTATTAAAAAAAGATGTTGAACTCTGGAAAGAGTGCAGAGAAGAGCAACCAGGATGATCAGGGGACTGGAGGCTAAAACATACGATGAACGGTTGCAAAAACTGGGCATGGCTAGTCTAGTGAAGAGAAAGACGAGAGGAGCCATGATAGCAGTATTCCAATATTTGAGGGCTGCCTCAGACAGGAGGGGGTCAAGCTATTTTCTAAAACACCCGAGGGCCAGACAAGGAATAATGGATGGAAACTGCTCAAGGAGAGATTCGAACTAGAAATAAGGATAATTTTTCTGACAGTGAGAACAATCAACCAATGGAACAGCTTGCCTTATGAAGTTGTGGGAGCTTCATCCTTGGAGGCTTTCAAGAAGAGACTGGATTGCCATTTGTCATAAAAGGTATAGGGTCTCCTGCTTGAGCTAGATGATCTACAAGGTCCCTTCCTACTCTGATAATCTGTTAATGAAGGAAGTTCCACTGGAGTGGGGATTAAAATAAAGGCAAAAATAAAAATCTTCCCTGTCCAATCATGTCTGATATAATTAGCATAAACCATAGAATAGGTTTGACGTCATTAACAAGCAAGAAAAAAACCCCAATATTCTTTTTTTAAGAATGAGGAGGGGAAAAAATCACCCATCACCAAAGGTTGCCTACCCTGTACAAAACATAAAAATAACGTCTTGCTGTTAAGCACTGTAGAACTTCTTGTGTTTTTTTGATGGCTCCTCTGTATCTCTTTCCATTTTTTCCCCTCCGTTTGAGTCATTTTGACTGGGTCAACCAATAGAAGCATGAAAGAGTTTGCATATGAGATTCCAAATAGGAAGTTTGGGGAATAATATGAGGGAGAAACATAGGAATATGATTGATTGCTGTGAGAGCCCAGCTTATTTTTGACTTTTTTTTTCTTGTGACGCACACTTATTTCCTTCTTAGTCATTCACCCCTTTTCCATTTCACTTGGCTAAGCACTGAAATACAAAGGGAAAAAAATTGTTGTTGTTAGTTGTGAAGTCGTGTTTAACCCATCATGACCCCATGAACAACACTGTCCATGGGGTTTTCATGGCAAAAATACTGGAGTGGTTGCCATTTCCTTCTCCAGTGGACCGTGTTTTATGGAAAAAATAAACAATTAAAAATAAGCTTATGTTTGTTATTTGCAACATCTGTGGACGCTCTTCCTACTTGCTATGCTTAATTTAAAAATAAGCATTTTATTATTGTCATTAGAATAGAGTAGAATTATTTGCTTGCTCAGGAAAAGCCTGTCGGAAAGGTTCTTTCCCTGATACTTGGGCCTCGTCACACACCTTGATTTGTCTTCCTCGCTGTAAATTGGAGGGTTCACCGACAAATGCACGCTCGACAAAAGCACGCCGACAAAACTGCGGCGATAAAATCGCGAGTTTGAAATGGTGCAGACGAATGAGCGCCAACAACAGCGCGCCGACAGAAGCTCGCTCTAAACCTAACCCTAACCCTAACCCTAACCCTAACCCTAACCCTAACCCTAACCCTAAACCTAACCCTTACCCTTACCCTAACCCTAACCCTAACCCTAACCCTAACCCTAACCCTTACCTTAACCCTAATCGCGCTTCTGTCAGTGTTCTTTTGTCGGCGCGCCTTTGTGGGCGCGCTGTCGACATCGCGGTTTTATTGCCGCGGTTTTGACGGCGCGCTATTTGTCAGGTCACGAAATTGGAGCAGTGCACACCTGTCTTCCCGGAACCCAATCGCCTTTCTTCAAGATGATAAAAGCCTGCTGGTCCACCATCCACGTGCTTCTCTTCTTGTAAAGTAGACGCTCCTTTTGATGCTTTGTCCTTCCCCTCCAAGCTAACCGAAATAAAGAGTAAGCATGCAGGACTCGTTATCAAAGCAAACATCCCTCTATCCCCTCATGCCTTAGCTTTGAAAAGAACCGGGGAAAAAGAGAGAGACATCTTCAGTAAAACTCATTTTGCTTTTTAAATGAAGTTTACACATTTTGAGGCAAATTATGAGTCGCTTTCATTTAAAATGCTTGACGTGTTAATAGAAGGTGGCATGCTCTGAGGAAAAGCTGAGGAGGCCTCAAATTACGTCAAGGCAGGAATAATTACAGCATTCCACCAACTGTTAACACAAAGACAAACAGTGGCTTTCTGTGTGGGAAGTCTGTGTGGGAAGTCTGTGCTAGACATTTTTTATTTTGTTTATAAATATTTTTATTGTACATTTTTCTTTATAATACATCATATTTCCAGTTTTGCAGCGGCAGTGAACTGGATATATCTAGTCCTTTTTGCGTACACGTAGTTTTATACAACCTGATTATAACCAATATTCTCTCAATCATACATTTATAATCTCTTTTAAATACATAATGTTGTACGCCATAGTTATAGACATTATTTTCATAATTGTACCATAGCATTCTTTGTATTTATCCCTCTCCTTTCCCCACTCTACTTTCTTCTCCTCCCTTTTCCTATTCTCCTCTCCCCACTTCTCTCTCCTCTTCTCCACTTCCCTCTCCTACTCCTCTCCCGTTGTCCATTTCCTTCTCTCCTTTCCCCTCTCTCCTTCCCTCTTCTTCCTTCTCCTTCCTTCTCCTCTCCCCTTGTCCATTTCCTTCTCTCCTTTCCGCTCTCCCCTTCCCCCTTCTTCCTTCTCCTTCCTTCTCCTCTCCCCTTGTCCATTTCCTTCTCTCCTTTCCCCTCTCTCCTTCCCTCTTCTTCCTTCTCCTTCCTTCTCCTCTCCCCTTGTCCATTTCCTTCTCTCCTTTCCCCTCTCTCCTTCCCTCTCCTTCCTTCTCCTTCCTTCTCCTCTCCCCGTGTCCATTTCCTTCTCTCCTTTCTGCTCTCCCCTTCCCCTTCTTTCTTCTCCTTCCTTCTCCTCTTCCCTTGACTTTTCTCTCCTCCTCTCCTTTGCCCCACTCCACTCTACTCCACTTCCCGCTTGGGTACTAGACATGTTTATTGGTAGGTGGGGTTGATCTTGGTAGATAGATCCCCTGGCAGTGGCTCTTCCCTTTCAGTGAAGAAGCAACTTAGCCCACAGAAATAATGGGCAAATATCACAGAAAGGACTCTCTCTAGTTTCTTGGGCTATAAAGGCAAGGGGTGGTGGTGGGTGGGAGTAATGTAGTTTCAGACTTCCAAGTGAGAGGTCCTTGGTGCTTTCTGAGCTTGCTTGTTTTCTTGCAGATGTCTATGGAGATTTTCAGTCATTCAGGTCACGGTCGTCCCAAAAGTGCTTTTTTCAAGAGGCAACTGGACTTTTTGGGTTTTTTCTTTGAAGACATTTCGCTTCTCATCCAAGGAGCTTCTTCACCTCTATCCAGTCATATCAAACCAGAAAGTCCAGTTGCCTCTTGAAAAAGCACCTTTGGGATTTTCTTGAAGGATGTTTCATTACCCAAACTAGGTGCTAATCTAGCACTGCTGATGTTACCCGGTTTGGGTAATGAAACGTCTGCAAGAAAACAAGCAAGCTCAGAGAGCACCAAAGGCCCCTCATGTCAACCCTGAGCTGCAGACATTCTCCTTTATTAGATATTCAAGTTTGTGTTAATGTAACTTTACAATAAAATAGAATTACTATTCATTTGGTTGTATTTCCTGTCCAGGCTACCTCACTAGGCTGAAATCAATATTACACGTTTCCCCTGTTGCTTTTACAGCCCATGAGACTAAGAAGAATCCCTTCTGAGACATTAGTCACCTCCACTTTCCTGCAGTAAGATGCCTTTTATCTGATTGTTTCCTTGCTGTAACTCTTCCCCTGTCTCCCAAAGTCATTTTCACAAACTATTATAACATCTTTGGTCTGTGATATATGTTGTGCTACTGCAGACCAAGAAAGACTTTCCTTCTGAGATCCAAAGACTAGAAAACAACTTTAAAAAATATAGTCCCACCTCAAAAGTCACTTGTGAAGGTGGCACATGATAAGCTGCCTTTGGCTGAACAGATTTAACCAGCCTTTCTCAGCCAAATGTCATCCAGTTGTGTTGGTATTCCAATTGAATGCTCAGCTGGGAAATTCTAGAAGTTCTAGATGTGTCCTAGCACATCTGTGGATTTGCCAATTTGAAGGCTACACTAAATTGATGTTCTCCAAATTTTGTCTGGCTGGTTTCGTTTGAATTGTAAATTCTCAATCATCCCTAACAACATGTATAAGTCGGATGTGGTATTCTGCCAGTTCGCCCCAGTTCAAGTGAATTGGTAGTGGCAGTGGTGGGAGGCTCTATCCACCCGCCCAGACATCATCATGGGCGCTCTGCGCATGTGTGAAGTATCTTTGTATAAGTTTCTTCTTTTCTTCCGATGAATGATTCCTTCTTCATCCTTTAGCTGATGTATCGTGCTTTTTTCTCTTTCGCTTTTCAATCTGTATGCGAGCCACCATCTGGGGTTATTGGCAGGTCCAAAATAATTTTGTTTGGACGCTTTAATTTTCTGGTCTAATTCTTTTTGGCTTATTAAGTTGAGCTTATGTTTTATCATCTCTCTTTTTTCTTTTTTAGATCTATTTTGTGGATCTTTCTGTAGTTCTAACTCAGCTTCACTGAGTTCCCTTTGAATACTGTCTTGTTTTTCTTTTGGTTTTTTATTTTTTCTTGCTCCATAGGGGATCGTAAGTCCTCTTATGTACGCTTACATGGTGGATGAGGACCTATTTTTAATGCATTGTGTCAGTGGTGGGTTCCGGATCCTGTTGCAACCAGTACAGTGCAATGGGACCCGGCGTCCCCCACATGCACACATGCAGTATGCGCGCACACACATGCAGCACACGAATGCATCCTTACCTCCACGACAGCTCCGCAACACCTCCGCAACGCTCAGCGGAGCGTCACACAGGTGCCGTATGCTCCGTGCACATGTGCGGAAGCTCCAAAGAGCTCAAAGAGGTAAGGAGCTCGGGCTGGCAGGTGGGCCCTCTGGAGCACCGTACCGGAACGGTACCCAGTGTTCCCGGCAGGCACCGGTACAGCCTTACTGGGGCATACCTCCTGCAACCCACTACTGCATTGTGTTTAGCTTTGCAAATGTATATGCTAGTTCCCTCTGAGCAGCTCCTGAAATCTCAATGTCTCTTTCTCCCTCTCACTTAAAGCACACAGGTTCAGCAGCATGCAACCCAACCCACTTTGATATTAAAGTTAGAAATGCTCAAGGATGGCAGATGTTGAAGAACTACTGGCATTATGGAAGTGGCAAAGCCATGGCATGACATCCGAAATTTAAACAGAAGCAACTTGAAGTTTGGTAAGTTACATATTTTTTAAAAAAATAGAAGCTTCAGAATTTGATCATGACCAAGTCTATCATCAAGTGGTCCCTTTTGTGTGGCTCACCAACTGTTCATGATGAAAGCTTCAGAAAATAGATTGAAACGTATACTGCAGATGTCACCTCAATACATGGAGGATGAAGATCAATAACCCATTGAAAGAGCAATGGCCATAGCTTCACTCTCTCTTTCCAAGCATTTAAATATAAACATATAAAGGGAAATTGTTGAATAGGACTTCAAGTACGGAAATAATGTGTGTGTTTTTATTTGCAATATATATATATATTTTCTCAGATGCATGCAATGGATTCATCCCAGACTCCCACCTCACCCTATCCCATTGCTGGTTTAAAATTTTGAAATTCTGGAAGTTTCAAGCCAGCACATCTGTAGGATGACAGATTGTAATAAGTCATTTAAAAAATCTTTTTTTATTTTTGCTTTTCTGTCAACCACTTCGTCCTCATATTTATATATATATATAAATGGATGTGTGTGTGTGTCCTATATATATATATAAATGGATGTGTGTGTGTGTTTGTGTGTGTGTATGTCAACTTCTAAAGCGTTGCCATGACTATTATCAGGCTGGCATGGAAGGGGATATTCCATGCATGCCTTTGGCCAGAGTTAGATCTCATGTCAACAACCTAGTTGGAGAATATCAATTATGACGCAGGACAGAAGGGAGGGGATACAGGGGTAAAGTTCAAACGCAATTAAGCAAAATCAGTTTTGGCTCCACAGAAGTCCACGCCAGAATGTCAATCCTAATAAATGATTGGATTTCTTTTCAACTTTGTCTACAGGCTCGTAAATTAATTAGATCATCTTCTGGGAACTTCACAGTGAGTTTGTTTGTGTGTCTATGTATGTATGTACGTTCCAGCATAACTCTGGAACACTTTGAGCAATTTCAACCAAACATGGTACACAGATGACTCACTCTCTAAAAAAAAATACTGTGGGGGTAAGACATCCCTAACACCCCTCGGGATGTGTGTTCTGTTACGATACAGCCTGTTGTGCCTTCTGTACAGCGCAGTGTACAGTGCAGTGGAGTTGCCATGGTAATGGCTTTACAGTACTCCACCAGGGGGCTCCCTCTGGTAAGGGGGAAAATCCAACATTAGAAATTACATTTGGTCTGGACATTTCCCTCTTATAAATACCCAGGCAACGCCAGGTTATCAGCTAGTATGAGTTAAAAGAAACTCTGGACAGAGTTCTCAAATTAGGGCCCTTCATAATGGTAGAAAAAGTTAGCGTGTTACAGAGAATTCAACTCTACAATTATTTATCTGAGCTGTACAGAGATGTCACTGCTTAGTTTCCATTATCCTACACTATCTTATTATATGAGATTTATTTTATGCAGCTGTTAATTAATTTTAAGGGTTTTGAAAACAAGTGATAAGTATGGGAAAATTGTTCCTGTGTTAATTATGTTTAGGCTAGGTTGAGATTGAAGCATTTGAAAGGAGCGAGAGGTGCTAGTAGCTTTCTGATGTGTATTTTCCACAGGTTTATATGGAACTTACCCTCTCATAAGAGCATGTAAAATTGCTTGCAAGCGCTTGCAGAGAACAGAAATCCTTGGGTTGATGTGATGAAAAAGAAATGTTTCTATTATTCCCTTAATTCGGCATCATAAATGAAAGAAAGAAATATTACAGAAGACTGTTGTCATCCCAGTGAGGAACAAAGGCATGTTGTTATCAGAAAGTCTTTATAGCCTGTATGTATTTTTCATGCAGTATCTTTCTATTTATTTAATTCAGTTTAGGCACTGCCCGACTCCAGCTAACTCTGGGCACCTGTATTAGAAAAATCTTATTTTGCTGAAAAAGCAACAACCTTCCTTTATTCTTAGAACATAGAATAATATGGTTGGAAGGCATCTCTGAGGTCTTCTAGTCCAACCTCTTGCTCAAGCAAGAGATCTTATACTATTCCAGACAAATGGCTGTCCAGTCTCTTCTTGAAAACCTCAAGTGATGGAGCATGGAGGATCTTCTCTGCCTCTGATATAAGCACAATGCTGAGAGTCTAAGCAGAGCCTCTATTGAGTAAGGGTTGCATGGCAACTTTGAGTTTTGTATTAAGGGGCCTGAGAAAAAAAATTGAGTGTACTAAAAGAGGTAGACAAATGGATTCTTCTTTCTACTTCACCAGATGCTAAGATCTGAGAGCTGGAGATCTATAGTTCACCTATTCACATCTGCTGCTCAGAATTCTGAATCAAGATTCTATCAGCAAGTTGTAGAATACAAACCTAGCAAATTGAGATGAATTGTTAGAGGTAGCTTTCCACAAACTCCTTGGAATAGCAATTGGTCCTATCCAGTGGCGGGTTGCTCCCGGTTAGGCCTGGTTTGGTTGAACTAGTAGTAGTAGCGGCAGCAGGCTCCGCCTACCCACCCGGATGCTTCTGCACATGCACAGAAGCATCTGTACATGAACAAAAGTGTCACAATGTACCCGAACCAGTAGTGAAAAAATTGGCAACCCACCACTGGTCTTATTATGTGTAGCTATTTATTTTTTCAGGAATACACCAAGAATTTTTTAAAAAGTTCATATATAATGATGAATTGAACAATGATAAGGTTATAATTTTTCACAGAACTGTATAGAGAAGCTGTGGGAAACAGATGCAGGATCTTGGATTTGAGGTATTACTTTAAAGACGTAGTGCCTGAAAGACAATGTAATCCTATTAGAACTATCTGAACAAGAAGAAAATTTTAGCTACTTTATTTAGGAGCCTTTCAGACAAATCAAATGTAATCAAAGCTCAAAAAATAATTAAAAAAATAATAATCCCAAACTGGCTCTTTGACAACTACAACACAACTGTGCCTCTAGGTAATCTCCAAAAATGTTAATCCAATAATCTCCAAAAGAGATTCTCCATATGCACAGCTGTAGCAAATATATCTACGTATATTGGTTGGAATTAGCATTAACAAAAACATTTATAGAATGGATTAAGGGAAAAGATTTTTAAATTATTTCAAAATTAGAACAAGAGAGAAGGATTTGTATAAGAAAATGAAAAAAAAAGAGATGGTTATCCCTCTTCAAAAGGTCAGGTTAATCCATTACCAAAATATTGTTTATCTGATTAAAATTTGCACATAGCCGCTGAGCAAGGCTATTGCATGGGGATGTCTTCCACCATGGACTGTAGTGTATATTTAGGTCAATTTTGATACCTTCTCCACATCTATCAGTAGTTCACCATTAGACTGCATTTTATCCTTGCTTTGCAACTACATGTATTAGTTTCATTGCTACATCTATGTATGAGGAAGGGATTTTTTTTAGATTGTGAGATCATTATTCCAGCTAGTTCAGTACTTTTCATAGCACCAAGGTTGGGTAACTCAGATTGTTCCTGGGCTACCACTCCCAGCATTCCTCACTGTTAATCATGCTAGTTGAGGCTGGTGGAAAGTGTGATTAAGCAACACATTAATGTCTCAAGTTAGCCACCCTATTCTATACTCATTGGTCTTTGGGTCATCTTGATATCAGATCCAATTTAATCCTGCCATGCTAGATTACAAAAGAGTACAAAATGAAGCAAAAATTGTTTCTATTCTGTGGATTGCATTGCCTATGAACTTAGATGCCCTATTTACACTTTTGCAAACCTTACAGCCCTCATGAGATCCGTGTTATTATTGGGGGGTTGGAAAAGATAGTTTAAGGAGCAAAAGGTGGGCCTTAACCCTTCGCAGGGATTTTTTTAAACATCTCTGATTCTTTTTTTTTTCTGATGTCATGGTTCCTAGTAATGAACCCAATCACATCACGACTTTAAGTCTTCAATCGGGCTCAAAAGACCTTTTATTGAGTACATCATATTGGCACGTAGAAAAGTGAAGCTAGCTCTAAATAATTCCCATGCTTTAGTTAAAAGAATAGAAACTTCCCACCCTCTTCAGATGTCTTAGGTCATGTTAACCAATTAGTCCAGCAGCAGCTTCCCTTTCGGTCACAATAAATGTTTGTTGCCATGATCTTGGTGGGTCAATGTTTTGTCTAGCAGTTTAAGGCACCACATTCCAATACTTTCTGACTCCCTCCCTCCTCCCCAAGAGTGGCAACTGAGAAACGAAATGAAAATAAGCACGTCCGAAGTCGATCCGAGGGTTGACACCTGATCTAATTCATGCGGGGAATTGTGGCTTGCTATGCAAACCCCAGTGTTCCCTTAAGCTTAGAGAATATCCCTGCTGCAGTATATCTTCAGCTATATTCTATCACTAGCTGGATACCCTTGCTTCGCGACGAAACTATGTGATCGGGCTATGCAGGAGAAATTCAGTTCACAGTTCATTAGCTCAGTGTTGGTCGATGATTGATACACATAAGGGAATATCACTCCCACCGCCTTGAGTCCGGAAGCAGTTTCATAGGTGGAAGGTGAAAACATTTTGGTGAGGTACCAATGTTTAGTACTGTAAGGAACCCCAGACTGCTCCTGAGTGAAGGAGTAGAATATTTGCCAGTTTGAACTGAGGTAACAGAATGTGAGGCAACTGGCAGTTGGAACAGAGTTCTTTTCAGGTGGGGAGGGGGAGTAGAATGTCTAACTCCTTAGCATAAGAACATGTTCATATAATGCAACTGGCAAGTTGGAACAGAGTTCATTTCAGGTGGGGACAGGGAGTAGAACTCCTTAACATCAGAGTGTGTTAATTACTGTATAAGAAATACTAATGATCTACTAATGATTTCGAAAGCCAAGAGGAACATACGTGCCAAATTTCAAGTTTATAGGCTTTACAGTTCTGGAGATTTCATGATGAGTGAGTGGTACTTGGCTTTTATATATATAGATTTATGTCTGTCCTAGTCCAGAGAAGATTGTCTACTGGGGATGAGACAACTATGTGGGACAGCCTTCTCCTGCACTGAAAAATCTCATGGCGGTCTCTCCATTAGCAATTACCATGTTTCAGTCTAAGTCAAATGTGGGTCATTCATTGATGAGTCCTATGAGTATAAGTAATCCCTTCCCCCCCCAAAAAAAAGGAATTCCCTAACTTGGTTCCTTCAGAAAGTTAGCAATTGTGAACATTATTTGCTCCCTTACACTACAGCTACATGGAAGAGGCAAAAAGATATCAACTTTCCCCTTCCTATTCTTGCCAGAATAAGAGAAGTGAGCTACTTCTGTAGGGAGACTTGGAGGCATAACCCAGATGGATTTTATACACAAGACACAAAGCAGAGGCATTTTTATGAATTAACTGCCACAAGGTCACAGTGGTGCATGTACCCAGGGGCAGGACACCAAAAAAGGAAGCAAGTGATGGATGCTGAAAGTCCTGCTAATTGCAGCAAAGCTTAGGAAGGAAAGTGAGTAATTTCTCCAGCCTCTGAAGGTAAACCGTACCAAACTTGACTGCAGAAAATAGGACTTCAGCAACAGAGTGGTCAATGCCTAGAATGCGTTACCTGACTCAGTGGTTTCTTTCTCAAACCCCCACAACTTTAACTTTAGACTATCTACTGTTGACCTCACCCCATTCCTAAGAGGTATGTAAGGGGCGTGCATAAGCGCACCAACATGCCTACTGTCCCTGTCCTAACAACCCCATTTATTTGTATCCATTTCATGTATTCATAATCTTGTATGTACTTATATCTATTATCTTATACACACTCGACAAAACAAATAAATACATAAAAATAAAACTCACCTAGCAACAGTGCAAATCCTGTGTCTCTGAACTGGCTGGACAACGATATATGAAACTAAATTAAATAAAAAAGGAGCTGAGTGTCCAGATCAGACTTCTATCATTGCCCCATTAGCCCACTTGGCCAGTTAAAGAAGAATTGCATTTTTTTCTAAAGTTTCTGAATTTTGCTGTGTCTGGTTTCTCTGTATTTGCATTCCCATTAATTTTTTTTATGTATGGAAGAAAACAGACGTTTGACCGATCAAATCAAACACTTCTATGAAAGCTGCACATTTACAAATTTGTATGTTTCTCTCTCAGTGTGTATATGTGCTTGTGAGCTTATTATTAAAGCTTTCAAATGATATGAAAAATGGCAATTGCTCTGATAATAAAAATGCCTTGTTCAAGATTAAATTCCAGCAGTCCTTCTGCTATTTTTTTTTTAGGGTAGCATTCAAAGTCGATGTTGGAACAATGAAAAACATTATATATAGAAAAATTAATTGTGATTATTGGTTTGGGTGTTGCTTTAAATCAGCTCAAAAAATAATAATGCGCTCCTTGGATTGCAGCCTGCTTGGTATCTCCATAACTAGCTTAGTGCCTTACTTTTACTTTATAACCCCTAATTACAGTATATCAGATTTTCAAAATCAAATCAACCACAACTTTTAATCCCCCCCCCCAAAAAAAGAGATTTGTCTGTGTTCCACCTCCCAATACTTTATTAAAACGCAGTTGAAGTAATATCGAATAGTTGCATAATTGAATATAAAAGCATTATCCTTTCATACTCCATTTTATTTCTATAATGAGTTCCTCCCCTACCCCAAAGATATTCTTTCTGGTCTGAGATCATTTTAGGAGGCCATTGTAAGAACTCTGAACTGGAGCCAAAGGTTAGTGTGTATATTAGCTTGTGGTGTGGAAGATTCATAATAATGTTTTATTTATTGAACGTTGGAAGCACTTAAATAATCAGAAACTATAGGATGATTCTGATGTCTTGATACTGAATTTTTAAAGAGTGTGTACCTCAGAGTCTTCACTTATTTAAGTTACTAGCTTAAAAAAGAAGAAGAATTTTTTGTTGTTGTAGGTGCATGGTGGATATGTAAAAAAAAGTCATATCAAATATATATAATAATGCAAAAGATTCACATCCAATTGAAATAGAGGCATTTCTCTGGGGATTGAGCAGCTGGGAAAAATATGGAACTTTGCTTTTATATATGATAAATGCAGCAAGACTGTTATATGCACAAAGGTGAACGATTCAACTTTACCCACAATGTAGGAATGGCTAGTAAAAGATACTAAAGGTAGTAAAGATGATGGAACTTGCTGAGTCAGCCAAATTGCTTTAATTAGGGATATAATTTTTCTAATTTTTAATGATGTTTAGAAACCTCTTACTAATTTTGCAAGAAAAAATGAAGTCATGACATATAATATAACATGATATAAAAATGATATAAAACTAGAAGATCATAAAGAAAATGTAAACAATGCTGTAACGGAGAGTAACACTTACATTTATGACTGCTGTAAAGGAAAAATGGAAGTCACTTCTTTATAATCCCTTTTTTCCTTTTTTGCTTTTTGCACTTTTGTCTTTGCTCTTATCTTCTTTCTATTTTCTTCCTCTTTTTTCAGTCTAAATATTAGAATTCCTGGATAAGTCAACTTACCAAAGTTATTTCACAACATGTATTTTCCACCACTATTTACTGCCAACTGCCTTGCAGCCAAGATAATTTTTTAAACAAAGAATGGTAGATATCAATGGCCAAAGAAGCTAAAAAGCCTTTTACATTGAACAGATCAGCATACCATGTAAAAACGATGTATTTATCTGAATACTGATTCTTTATACTTCACTACAATACATATTTTATTACCATGTTTTCTTTTTATCTATTTTACTCTGGAATTAGATTTTTTATGGTCATTAAGACTAACCAATTAACAAACTACTATTAGAATGTTCTTGTCAGTTGTTATTATGTATTTAAAATTTGAATAACTTCCATTTTAAAAAGGGAACATGTTTTATTAGAAAATAAGTAGTTTTTTTATTATAAAAGAAAGATAATCTGCCCTTTTATTTACAATTTATCACATGCCTTCTATTTTTATAGGCTACTTTAATCTTCTATATTCTGTTCTATTTCTATTTTGACTTTTATTTTTATCTATCTAACTACAATCTACAGTTTTTGAATATACTTACTTTCTTGCACTGTACAATTTCTGTAAACCAGAGGTCTCCAACCTTGGCAACTTTAAGACTTGTGGACTTCAATTCCCAGAGTTCCTCAGCCAGCAAGGCATTGACTGAGGAACTCTGAGAGTTGAAGTCCACAAGGCTTAAAGTTGCCAAGGTTGGAGACCCCTGCTATAAACCATTTTGTTCTACCTTCACCTCCGTGTTAACTCTACCTACCCTGATCCCAGATCCAGATAATATCAACTACATCTCACTTGTTTTCTGTACGTGTGGACTGATTTCTGTAGTCAGTTGCCTCAGGTGGACTTGGTCATCCTGGTGGGGTGGCTTGAGATCCCCACCAGAATCACATACTGCTCTTTCCACTTCTGCCTCTAAGTGTAGTTGCAACAACACTAACAGATCAAAGAAAGAGTTAAATCAGGTGGTCATGAAAAAGAAAACCCTAAGAGCCAACACCAAAGGACTATCATCCTAAGCCAGATTCAGAGCGAGAAGTCACCTGGCTTCCTCCCACTGAAATATCCAAATTTTTCAGGCTTTCCTTTATACCTCTTCTTTGCCATGCTGCTTTGCACCTTTCCAGCCTTCTGGCTATTAAGATTTATTTATTTATATTTTGCATTTCTTGACTCCCTCAAACATAACTGACTCATGTTTGTAAAAGCACTAGTTGACTGTGACTCCGGCACAATCAGCCCACTCTTGTAAGATCCTTCTTAAGTCTCTTCTACTAAGCCTCCTAGATCTCATCTCTGCTTAAATTTACTTACTTATGTACTTATAGGAGATTATTGCCACTCCAGTCCAGGAAGGCTCTGATCAGCATACATTTCCTTTTCTCCATAAGAAAATTAAGACAGCAATGCAATATCATAAAACCACAATTGTCAATAACAAAGTCCCATGACTACCACGGCCATAAACTTTCAACACAATGCAGGGTGGCTTCCAGCTTATCCCAGCTCTTCTCTCAATATTTTCTTAAAAATCTAATTTCTTAAGAAACCTAATTTCTTAAGAGCTGAGGTGGCGCAGTGGTTAGGGTGCAGTACTGCAGGCCACTTCAGCTGAATGTTATCTGCAGTTCAGCGGTTCTAATCTCACCGGCTCAAGGTTGACTCAGCCTTCCATCCTTCCGAGGTGGGTGAAATGAGGACCCAGAGTGTGGGGGCGATATGCTGACTCTGTAAACCGCTTAGAGAGGGCTGAAAGCCCTATGAAGCGGTATATAAGTCTAACTGCTATTGCTATTGCTATTATTGGCTATTTGGCACTCCCAAGACGGAGAATCTTAATTGCTTTTCATATTCTGTTTTGGTCCCTTCCTACATGTATTTCATCTTGAAATGCTGTTTTCAGCTCTGCTGATTTTTTTTTTGTTTAGCGCATAGATGGCAAGGTTGTGCAATAGACATAGAAAAGCAGAAGTTGAGCCAGGGAATCTTGATCTAAAAACATCTGGTACAGAGTTAGGGCAAAAGGGTGGCCAGAAACTCCCCAGCACACAGAAAATCATTTTTAATTAGACTTCGAGACTGAAGTGGTGTGTGTGTGTCTCTGTGTCAATGATGTGTTTCACTTATTTTTACTACCGGTTCGCCCTGCACATGCACGCTCGCTTTGCCCGCACATGTGCACTTTCCACGCTTGTGTCCAGCCTTCTGTGCATGTGCTTTGCTTGCATGCATGCCTTCTGGGGTTGGCCTTCACCATTTGCTGGCAGTTGAACTTGATCAAAGCAGGGCTGGGATTGGGACTGCTATTCATCGTACGTGACTAAATAGGACAGCATAGAACCGGAACGGGTGGGCAGGCCCAGATCTCCATTACCAGTTCGCCTGAACCAGTCCGAACTGGCTGAATATCACCTCTGTCTGTCTGTGTCTCTCTGTTTCTCTCTCTCTCTTTCTGTCTGTCTCTCTCTCCTGTGTACAACAATTTATAGTAGTGAACTACCTACTGTCATTCAGATGGATGGATGGATGGATGGATGGACAGACAGACAGACAGACAGATACTGTAATCTATTACAGGAAAAAAATTCCATGGGACCAAAAGTTACTGGTTTAAGCCCTGTCATTTTTCTTAATAATAAACATGTTCAACCCAAACTTACCATAAGCCGTGTCCATTGTTAACACCTTACAATTACAGTTATTAAATTGGAGAAATAACTAGATAATGAAGACATTCTTAAAACGATCTATCTGCCGTAAAGTTATACTTGTCATTAAATACATTGTCATGCTTTTTAGTATAAGGGGCTTTAAATGAGCTATTATATGTCAACATATGAGATAAAAAAAATCAGATAAAAATATAGAATCAGGAGATAAAATAAAAAGTCCAGTGTCTTATTAGTTATGGGGAAAAAATAGCATGCTTTACGATTCTACCAAAATAAAAGGGCATTTGATTTTGTTTGAAACACAGCCAGTGACATTAAGTTTTGAAATAAAAATTTGAGAAAGGACAATGAGAAAATGAAAAGAAATCAAGTTCTAGAATATTATTTGAAGGGATTAAAGATCAAGATTGTTAAAAGTAAAAGGAAGGGATATTACATTGATTTATCCTTTAAGGGATTTTGCTGATCAAGACTGAATTGTGTGGTGTTAAGGCATTGTTTATAAATCAGAAATGGAGTATAGAAAGATCATTTGTTGTATTTTATGAAGTGATCAGTTACTAAAATTGTTTTCACTTGTGATGAAGGGATGAGTTATTTCTACAGTTCTTTTCTTTACTGTACATTTATTTTTCCCTTCCTTTTCTTTCTCTTCGTTTTCCTACCTTTGCTGTTTTCTCTCTTTATTATTTTTAATTTATTATTAGTTTTTCTCTTTTTAATGTATTTTTTCTTTAAAATTTTATTTAAAAAGGAAATATGGTCTGCCAGAAAGGTTATCTCCCTTCCTCTCCACTCTCCCTCTCTCACTTTAGTGTTTAGAACTTTATTGAATTTTGCTTGACACCACAGATGACAGTAAAAGTGATTAATTGTTGCTCATAATTGGAGTTTCATTCGAGTGGTTATTGCTGTCAGTATCAATTAATAGCTCCACGAGAACCTAATTCATTTTACAATCTTAAAGAATGATGGCTTGTGGGAATTATGCTAAACTAGCATTTTCAATTAGGTTTGTGAATTTTATAGTTTACTGAATAATATTTTACAATGTTATAATAGTTCCCAATGATGAGGGATTATTACATTGTAATCAGACTAATCACATATGCATGTGCCTTTCCTAAAATGCCATTATTATAGATATTAAGATTCAAACATTCTATGTAATCATTGCTTTTAAAGTAATTTTTAAAAGATATGCAGGAGATACTGATGACTGTTTCAGCTATCTAATTTTACTTTTTTAATTAAGAACAGAATACTGTTTTCAAGTAATAAAACCAAACTTGTCTGAAATTGTTCAAAATTGTAATAAGAAACCTGTAAATTTTCTAGATAAGAAATATTAAATGCCATGTTAATCTTTGAACAATCACCAAGTTCTTCCTCAGAGTAATAACTGATACTGCTCCATTTTTATATATCTATGCTTCAACTACTAATCAAGGAAATTATTATTTCTCTTGTTTGGAAAAAAAAACCAATTATATATGGAGATCTAGCTGCTGAGTTTCAGACTGATTGGTCCAAGCAAGGGAACTAAAATTTGGGTGCAAATGGAGTTTTATTATCCCTTTTACTGACTGTTGGGCAACATCTATAAAAACTGCTTTATTGTAAAGATACATCTTGTCTCCATCCCACTCAAAAAAAAAATGCAGAGGAGGTAACCGTAATCTTTATCAGATTAAAAATAGTATATTTTCAAGATTTTGGAGGTAAAATTCTATCAAATCTGTTTATTAAATCCAGAAATGCCTATAGCCTTTCATTTTGGAACAAAATTAAAAATAAAGATCAGAACTAGGTAGTTTGGTCATTTTCACATTACGTAGACAATAAGACAGGCATCTGCAAATCTTTTTCAGATGTTGATTAATATGCCTAGGTACAAATTACTTTAAATTATTATACAAATTATAGATGCAGATTGGGATGCATGAAAAATATTTATTACTGCATAATTCAAGAACTTACACTTCATCCTAATGTTGAAAAGCGCATGACCAGTTGAGCTCTCTTGAGTGCCAAATCTTGGTTTTCTTGTTTCTGTAGCTTTGTGTGGGAACAAGTTTCTCAAGGCACTCTGAGATTGGGTTTCCTCTACAATCTAGCTCTAATTTAGAACTTCATTGTTGCATGATACCCTTCGGAGTGAGGAAGAAATATAGTTTTACACTCTCTTGAGTTCATCCTACTCCATTAATCAACTGAGTGATCAACTGAGTGATGGGAAGAGATAAGAAACAATCTTCAATTGAATCTGGAAGAGTCATACATGCTTGGTTTTGTTTTGCTTTCCCATCCTCCCTCAGAACTGAGATAAACGGCCCAATAAATAATCCTGAATAATGTTAGCATTTCAGGACTTGGAATATGTGCCCCATGGAATCCCTGGAAACAAAAAGGAATATCTAACGCATAGGACTTTTTCGCTTATGGAACCCTGGTTTGTCTGCAGAGTATTCTAAGATAAAATGAAGGTGATATATTTTTATGTGCTTCAGCAGAAGAATGTAACCTTCTAAGGCAGGCAGTGGTGGGATTCAGCCGGTTCGCACCTATTCGGGAGAACCGGTTGTTAACTTTCTAAGCAGTGGGGAGAACCGGTTGTTGGAAGAAATCTCCTTTTGGTTTTCCCCCCACTTTACAGGGCTAATCCTGTAAGGAAGGTAGGAAGGAAACTTTCTGGTGTTTCTAGCCTCATCTTTATTGCCCTGCTTACAGAAACTGCCTTTCCAGTTAACCCTCATTACATTGTAACAGCTAAGGCCCATTGATGTGAGTGACGTTGAGTTGAGCGCCCACCCAGTCACATGACCACTAAACCATGCCTACCCAGATGGTCATTAGGGCAGAGAACCGGTTGTTACATTATTTGAATCCCACCACTGAAAGCAGGGATCTCCAACTCCCAGCCATGGCCCCCTACTGGGCCATGGCCTGTTCAAAATTGGGACACGGGAGAGATGGGCAAGCGCATGTACGTGAAGGTCCACTTGTAGGAACGAGGGGAAAGCACATGCAAAACTCCACTCGCACGAGCTGAGAGGTCTTGTACTCATATGAGTGGAGCTTCGCTTGTGAGCATAAGTTCCTTCTGTTGAAGTGCCGTCCGTTCACACAAGTGGAACTTTGCGCACAAGCACAAAAGTGTCTGCCGCTCACGCAAGTAGAGCTTTACACACGAACGCAACCACCCCCTACTCAGGTGCAAAGCTCCATTAGCATGAGTAAAGGGCGTACACACCTGCCACTCACACACATGGAGTTGTGCGCGTGCACCTGCCACTCACAAACAAACTTCCAGGCTTGGCCCCCAAGTTGGAAAGGTTGGAAACCACTATTCTAGGGCAGTGGTCCCCAACCTTTTTATCGCCGCGGACCAGTCAGCCTTTGATAATTTTACCGTGGCCCGCTGAGCGCGCGCAGGGGTGGGGGGGCGTTGTTCCCTCTCTTCCCTGGAGCCTTTGCGCACGGCCCAGGAGCTTTTGCGCTGCAGCGAACATCAGAAGCCCAAAGCAGCATATATAAGTCTAATAAATAAATATTGTGCCATTTTTTCCTGCAACAACAGTGAGATTGGTTCATCTGAGAGCAAATGACCAAAATTACCCAGTGGACTTTTAGGTAAGGGACACCATTGACGGGGGGGGATGGATGTTTGATTTTAAAAAATTGTTTCACTTAACAAATGTGGCAAGAAAAATTGTAAAATGGGGCAAAACTCAATCAATTTCTCACTTAACAACATACATTTTGGGCTCAATTGTGGTCGTGCATTGAGGACTACCTGCACTTACCTTCAGTGTTACTTCATTCTACTGTAGCATTAAATTTAATATAGAACAAGCTTGTTCTTTCAGAATTGTGGAATTGTTATATAACTGTCTACCTTTAGAAAAGTTTCTCTTGAGTTAAACTCAGCTCCTATAATTTTATTGATGTGTCGTAATTTTCTTAGCAGTAGTATGAAAATTGTCATTGTTGCTTTTGGACAATTTTTAATATTTTACTATTAAATATACAGTACTGAGATTCCCAGGTGGGTTCCCCTCCAATTATTAGCCAGGTTCAACCCTGCTCATCTTTTTGAGAGCAGGCAAAAACAGCCAGGTTACATCCATACAAATTGAAAGCTCTCTCTCTCTATCTCTCTCCCCTCCCTTCCTGTCTCTCTGTCACTCTGTGTGTATGTGTGTATGTGTGTCTATCTCTCACTCACTCACTTAATCACACACTCTGTGTGTGTCTGTCTCTCCCTCCCTCTCTATCACTCTATCCCTCTCCCCTCCCTTCCTCTCTCTGTCACTCTGTGTGTATATGTATGTGTGTGTGTCTATCTGTTTCTCACTCACTCACTCACTCACTCACTCACTCTGTGTGTGCATCTCTCTCTGTGTCTCTGTCTGTCTGTTTTTCTGTCTGTCTCTCCCTCCTTCCCAACCTGCAGATGGGCTCCGGACCAGTGGAGCCTCTTTCTTCTTTTTAACCAGGTGATCTTTATTAAGGCATAAAAATGAACCTTAATTAGAGGCTCAACAAAAGAAGCTGGAAAGAGATAATGAGATAATGGAGCCAAGAAGCTGAAACCTGGAACTGGAGAAAAACCTTTTCTATCCCCTTACCAGCCCATTCGGGAAGACGATCCCTCCCCCCGTGGATGGGTTCTAGACCAGCGGAGCCTCCCTGGACATCACAGCAGCAGCAGCCCCAAGTGTGCCGATCTCGGCGTTTTTCACATCGGGGCGTGCTGCAAGAGGGAGTGTGTGAAGACCGGGGATTCAGTAGAAAGGAAAGCAACTTCAGAGCTATGGCTGGCGTTGCGCCGGCAAAGGCTTCCCACTGACCTCCCCCCCAGGAACCTCCGAGTTCCTGACAGATCGAATTATTTCAGCAACAGCTTCCCCCACCATGGCGCCCAGCCTCCCCCTCGTACGTCACCTCCGCTCCGTTCTCCAGCAAGCCTCATGGGGTTTTTTGCCTTTAGGAATAAGAATGTTTAAAAGGCTTTTTTTTTAATTTGAAAAAAAGATGATGCAGGTTCTGAAAGAGTGAATCTCCGTCGCACTGCTATGCTTTTTCTTCCTCCAAATAATGGTCACTGCTTATTGTAGCGAGTCAGCCTCCTAACTTCAGTCCAGGCTCTGCAACTACCTTCTCTCCCCACCCCCCCAAACCCACAGAAACAGGAGGGAATCGGTCATTATCATTAGCACTCTCTCCCACGCCTGGCCTCCCCTTCGGAGGTAAGGGGCGGGGAAGAGCAGATCTCCCGGGGACACAAATATTCCCCAAGTGCCACCACCCGCTTCTCGTAGCTCCCCCCACAAAAAACAGGAGAGGAGTGAAATAATCCTACGCTTTGGAAACATGGATCTCCAATGCCAGGGCCATGCCAGGAGCTTCGGGGGTTCCCTCCAGGCTACCTGCACAGCCAGCAGCCGCATCCACAGGCTCCGTGGAGAAAGGCAGGCCATGGGAAAGGGGAGCAAGTGCGCTCCCTGGCTCCCCGCTCCAATCTCGCCCGCCCAGTTCCCAGACCCTCTCTTTGGAAAGAGTTCTCCAGCAGCCTCTGGCGAGGTGTTTTCCCCGCCCCACTCAGGCGCAAAGCAAATAAAATATAAAATGCTGGTTTACCTTTCTCTGCTGCTTCTCTCCCTGGCTGGAGCCAAGAGGAGAAACCTGTCCTAGTCTTCCTGCTGCCCTCGTGGCATGGGCAAAACGGACGGTACTTTGTCCCTTCTGTCTCCCCGTTGCTCAGAAAAGCAACTCCGGGAAGGTCCTTTGGTGGCAGCCCCCGGCCGCTGCAGCGATCATGGCCCCCGGCCGCTGCGCGGCCCGGTGCCAGGTACTCCACGGCCCGGCACCGGTCCGCGGACCGGGGGTTGGGGACCACTGTTCTAGGGCATGCTAGAATCATCAGGACATGAATATCGGCTTTTTGTAGATGACATTTCATTTTGATAAACTAACAGTTAATTCTGGCTATTCCCAATAATTATTTTATTTTATTATTTATTGTTTTGTTTTGTTTATTTATTTTAATTTATTTTATTTTTATTTTATTTATTTTATTTATTTCAATTTTATTATTTAATTTTATTATTTTATTTCTATCTCAGCTTCATCATTTTTACAAATAATTCAAAACAGCAAATAAGTCCTAGACACCTTTCTCCTCCTATTTTCCCCACAACAACAACCCTGTGAGGTGGGTTGGGCTGAGAGAGATTGGCCCCAAAGTCACCCAATTGGCTCTAATGGTTAAGGGAGGACTTGAACTCAACCACTAGACTGGTGGTTGCAACCTGTGTTCTGCAACCCCCTGTGGGTCTGTGATGTCAGCACAGGGAATCCACAAAGACTTGAAGAAATGTTATGATTTAAAACTTGTGTTAAGTTTTAGTGGTCCGTGGCCATGGTCCATGTCCACAAAAAGTATTTAAAGCGGGCCTGTGGTGAACAAAAGGTTAAGAACCGCTGCACTAGACCAAATGCTCTACAATTAATTGTAGAAGTAGTATTAACATTTCCAATTTGCAGATACTGTATTACATTATATTCCAAAGTGGAAATTAATATCATTCATAATTTTTTATTTATAAGAAACATAGTATTTTTTCCAGAGATGAATTTGTGTTCCATTGGATATGCAAAGTACATTTTGTGGGGGGGATTACAATTTACTGGATAGATAAGGATCGGAGAGCCATGCCGATTCGGGTTGGAACCAAACTGTAATTTGTTTCTAGCCACCATTTAAGATCACCTTGTTGGTGAATCTCTATGTTTTTATTGGAAGAGGTCTCTTTTTTTCCCACTTGGTATTTTTGGCTGTACTCCCATTTATTCATTGTAGCTCTAGTCTAGTCACTTTCAAGTTTACTAGTAAGCAGTCAAGAAACTACTCTAAGGGGCAGTGCTCAACTCTGTTTCAAAGCCAAAGGCCAGCGTTGTCTGAGGACGTCTTCGTGATCATGTGGCCGGCATGACTAAATGCCGAAAGTGCATGAAACGCTGTTACCTTCCCATCAAAGGTGGTTCCTATTTTTCTACTTGCATTTTTTATGTGCTTTCCAACTACTAGGCTGGCAGAAGCCCATTATATAAGCCTGATTATATAGGAGGAATATTTAAATGATATTGTGGTGTAATACAGTCCGTAAATTTCCTTTTCTCCTTCTATAAGAAGGAGCTACTAGTTTAAAAATCAACTGTTTATTTAAAATTATTCTGTGGTTTATGTCCACTTGCTAGAATTGGGTTATCAGTTAAGCTTGTTTGGTTAATTCAATAGATATTTATTTATCTGTACGACAGCTCTATTTCAGCAGTTATTAGTCCAAAGTTTTCCTTTCTCATTATATGTTTTCTCAATTTTTATTAGGAACAGTTAAGGAAAATAGCTTTGGGAGTCAAAGAGCAGATTAGACTGAGACAATAATGTCCCTAATCATATTCTATCGACAGTTTGCTAAGATACTCAGAGAATTGTGAAGAAAATCTATAGAATTTGTATTTTTTCTCTCTCTCTTTCTAGTCAGTTTTTAAAACAAGCACAGAGATGGTAATTTGTAATCCTTCAGGATTAAGGTATATTCTGGTACTTAATAATATCAAGTAGAGTAAGCTGTTTCAAGGATCAAATAAGTGGTCTTATCCTTGCTGAACAGCACTCGCTCTGCATTTGCTGAACTCTCCAGAAATTTATATTTGGGAGACAGGGAGGGAGGGAGGGAAGGACCATAAGGGTCTGCAAGGCAGAGAAGGAATCACTTCCATCAAGAGTACAATTTTTTGAGGGTGGTGGCAGACATGAAATCCTTTTATCTGCACAACCAGTTCGGTAGCAGGAGCGTGCGCATATGCGCAGAGCGTGCATGATGACATCAGGGTGGGTAGGTGGAGCCTCGTGCCACTGCCACTACAGGTTCGCCCGAACCAGTGCGAACTGGCAGAATATGACCTCTGGTGGGGGAGCAATGAACTCTATTGATTGCAACTTATTGCTTTGTCATTCTGCCCTGCTAGCAACTCTTGGATCATGATCCATAAGAATAAATAAGTGCTTTCTTCTTATATTCCCACATTTCTTTCTTCACAGTTTCCCGCTGAAAAACTCTCCCCACAGATCTAAAAAATCACATTTAAAACTCTTCCTGTTGTAAAAGTTTGATGCAAGGCATGGCCAGAAAAAAATCGTTGCTGGTGCACATCTGCTAATTTTTCACATATTTCATTTTCTAATATGTCATGTAAACAGCTGGTCAGAGTATGGGAAGGAAGAGGTTTATTGGATTTTCTGTTTTAATGAATGAGAATGAAGAGTTTTATGCTACTGGTGAGGACAGCAGAGCCCACTTCAACATTCAACTGCATCTGCCGATCCCATTTGTTACCAGGTGCAGTTTTTAATGACTCATCCCCTGCCACCACTGGCCTCAGAAGTATGGCAGCTGCTTCCTGAGTTTTTCGATTGTAGGTTTTCTGCCAGAATTCATTTGAATCATTTATAGCAGGGATGTCAAACCCACAGCCCATGGGCTGGATGCGTCATGCACTGGCCACGCCCATGTCGATTGTAGTGAAGGAGAAAAAAGTTGCAATAAGGGGAGAAAAGTCACATCACAGGACAACAACCTGACACTGTGAGTTTGACACCCCTGATTTATAGTGATAGTGATTTTATTTTCTTTTATTTTAAATCCATGTGTGCCCCTGAATTTCAAGAATAATAGATGTTGGTGGGATTTGAATACTTAGGTATAAAAGGCAAGAAATCATATGACGAGGTGGCGCAGTGGTTAGGGTGCAGTACTGCAGGCCACTTCAGCTGACTGTTATCTGCAGTTCAGGGGTTCTAATCTCACCGGCTCAAGGTTGACTCAGCCTTCCATCCTTCCGAGGTGGGTGAAATGAGGACCGAGACTATGGGGGCAATATGCTGACTCTGTAAACCACTTAGAGAGGGCTGAAAGCCCTATGAAGTGGTATATAAGTCTAACTGCTATTGCTATTGCTATTATAATTTACCCAAGGCCAGTCAGTGTCTCTTATAACCAGGAGATGGGCAAAGTTATCCAAACTTGATCTGTCATTCTGTGCTTTCACAGAAAATCCATTTCCAAAAGTGATATATAAAAAGGTAAATTTATTCCATGAGTATGGATAGCAGAATATTAAGAGTACAACCTAATTGCTAAAAACAAATGTCTAATTAATAAAAGTTCTCTAAAGAGTAAACTACCAGAATTCTACTAAAGAGAATTATATTGTTAACGGAACACATAGGTCCCTCCCTAACATAGGGACACAATCTAGCTCTCTCTTAGGTCTGGGAGCTAACTAGATGATCGTGAACCAATCACTCTCTCTCAATCCAGATCAATTTCAGGCTCCTTATCTCTATTTCCCAATACAGTATGGATCAATTCTGATATCATGATTTCCTATGTGGAAAAAGTGACCATCCTGAACTTAGTTTGGAAACGGTTACAGCAGTAAATCCAGAATAGATTTACTGTGGAAGGATGACTCCATATGGAATAGACTACTGATAAGCAAGCAATTTTTGGGCCTCCACAGCTTGTGTCCCATCTTAGTGCTGAATTTCAGCAGTACGTTTGACAAAACACAGATAACACCCATTCTTGTCATTCAAGGCAAGCAACATAGGATATCTCTATAGGGTCCTCCGGAATAAACACTAAAGGCTTCTTTAAAAGCAAGGTAATCCTATTTGATTTCTGGAAAAAAAACCAACCCCTCTTCATTGTTCTCCTACTAGTGGTCAGATTCAATTTTTTTTTACTACTGTTTCTGTGGGCGTGGCTTGGTGGGCGTGGCGTGGCGGGCACGGCAGGGGAAGGATACTGTAAAATCCCCATTCCCTCCCCACTCCAGGGGAAGGTTACTGCAAAATCCCCATTCCCTCCTGATCAGCTGGGACTTGGGAGGCAGAGAATAGTTGGGACAGGGCCAGTCAGAGGTGGCATTTACCGGTTCTCCAAACTTCTCAAAATGTCCACTAATGGTTCTCCAGAACTGGTTAGAACCAGTGACGTGCGGTGAGGATTATGGTTGGTGAGACAAGAGCGCGGCAGCGGCAAGAAGCAATATCCCCACCACTGTGTCCAACAGGCCAGGCGTCTCACATTTATGGCGGACATAAATGCGAGACACCTGGCCTGTCAGACACAGCGGCGGGGATGGAGGAGGCACTGTGAGGTGGCAGCCGGCAAAGAAAGGGGAGAGGAGGAGGAGGAAAGGGAGAGGGGAGCAGGATGGGGCTCCCAGTGGGGGGGGGAGAGGGCTGTCCCTCTCTTCTCAAACAAACTTTCTCTCAAATTGAGAGAGAGTTTGTTTGAGTGAAGTGAAGAAAGAAACACACGCGCTCACACACACACACACACACACACACACAAATTACTCACAATAAAAAATTACAAATTAAATTATAATGATTTTGAATTCCCCCCTCCCTCCATCCGATCCACATACCTTTTCCAGCTGTGGATTTCAACTCTCCTCTTGTCTGCCCGCCATGATGAAAATGTAAAAAATTAAATAAAAAGGCAACTTAGGCACGATTTGCTGCTGCCAGATCAGGAGGCAGAGAACCACGTGCCTCCTTTGCATAAGGAATTTTTCGCCTTTTAACCCTTGCTTAACTCTGAGCAAGGGTTAAAAGGCGAAAAATTCCTCATGCAAAGGAGACCTGTAGTTCTCTCGCCTCCCCTTGCAGTTAGCACTAAGCAGACTCAGAGTCATCCACTGTGACTCTGGAGTCTGGCAGCAACTACTTTAGCCTTTTTCCTTTTAATTATTCTTTTCTTTTCCTCATGACACTGGTGAGACCCCACCTCCTCTGCCTCTCCTGACTGCACGTCCCTGGTCAGAACCTGCTGAATACCACCTCTGCTTCCTACCCATTGCAAACATTCTTTTACAATAAATGTTTGCTGCATTTCTTGGCCACCATTCTTGAAATCATTTTTTTCTTCATAGTCAACATTGTAAACATCCCATTTCTGAAGGAATTAAAGGTTTTGCAGACTTGAAATGGGAAAAATGATGTGCCATCCTTTAGAAATAGTATTATTATTCCATATCAAACTAGAACTAAGGTATCTAAGAAGCCAGTGGTCCTTAACTAATCTTGTTTCTGGATGTAGCTGAGTTACTTCTTCTTGTTGTGGTACTTGTCTTTTACTCTCCTTGTTGTTTCCACGTATTTGACATCTGGAGCTCGGCAATCAGGTATTATGAAAATAAAAACAGGATACTTCAACATCCGGTGGGAAGGCCCCTAATTTTGGTAGTGGATCATTGTATCAATTAAGCAATAGTGTGACCATCTGGTCCTGAATTCTGTGGCATCCTGCTAATCACCAAAGCTGAAAATATTGATTACTGAATAGGTTTCCAGTTGGAATGTACAATATTTTTCCCTCAAGCTCATATATTTTCAAGAATATTCTACCGTAGTGTTTGAAATGTTTCAGAATGGTGCAGCAAAGATGCCTTACAGGTATCTCTGCCAGGTATTGACAGTTCCTCTGCAGCAACACTCGAATTGTTATTCCTAATGTGTTATTGTTGCTGTGGAAGTTTTTTTTTAAAAAAACTTTTCATGGCAGAAAAGTTTTCCTGCCCACCTTATTTTCTCATACATTTTTCATGTCATGTGATCCAACTGTTTGGAGTTTCTCAACTTGATTGGAAAACCAAGCAGGCTGACAGCAGCGCACCAGCTTATTGTCCTTCCACTCAAAATTAATTATTGCACTGCAGGGGAAGGACTGTCATGTCGCCGATTAGTATCTCCTTTTTGGAGTGGTAATTGCTGTCAGGCTCCTGTGTTGGAATCGACAGAAATAGAAAAAGAAATCAGTGTCAGTTGGAAAAAGAAAACAATAAAAAAACATTGCTTCCAAATAAAACCCTAACTAATCTTTAATAAGCCACTGCTGATCAAAAATATTTGAGTTCATTGGATTTCGTTTGGAGTGAGATAAAGCTGCTCCTATTTGTTGTTCAGCTTCTTATCCAGGCAGACATTGGAAGGCAAGTTGTTGGTTTTATCATTCATGCCAGCCAATACATTGTATGAAATAAAATTCTTAGGGCCAACCTATCACGGTTTCATAAATCTGTCTGAGAGATAAGAATCCACAACGAGCACCACTGGTCGCATTCTTTATTTTTTTTTGTAAAAGTTTTTTATTTCTTTCCCTTTAAAACAAAAATTTCATCACTCATTAATCAATGTGACATCCACTGGGGAGTTACTGTGGGAGATGTAATTCCAGAAGTATGAACTCTTTGCCCTTTTCATCTTTTTGACCACTTAAGGTAGCGATGACAAACTCGCAGCATCACGTTGTGGTCATGTGATGTATTTTTTCCCTTTTGCTAAAATGGGGGTGGGCGTGGCCAGTGCGTGATGCATCCATCCCACAGGCCGCGAGTTTGACACCCCCGACTTAAGGTATTTGGGGAGTGTGTTTCTCTCTTAGTCTGATCTGTACTTCTGATTAGATTCCGACACTTTTACCTGCTCCCTCAATAATCCTTTGATTTTTCCCATAATGAGAACAGCCGGCTCTAAGAGATACAGATTTTTTTTATTGAAGGGCAGAATTTCTATAATAGAATTTACTTGTTTTTTCCCCATTTTTCACTAATTTTGGATATCTCTATTGAGTGCGGTTCAGTGGTGGGTTTCAAATTTTTTTGGAATTTCTTCTGTAGGTGTGGCCTGCTTTCCGGGTCCACTGGTGGAACCTCTTCTAACCGGTTCGGTAGTTTTGACGAACCGGTTCTACCGAATAGGTGCGAACTGGTAGGAACCCACCTCTGGTGTGGTTCTATTCGTATGTGCTTTTGGTTAAACATGGACCACAGAAAATGAACTGAAATATTTCAATCTTATAGTTCTTTTTTTTACATCTTGGGAATTATAATTTCAGTAACTAGATTTGCAGTAGATTTGTACAAAGCATTGTATGTTATATGAATATTGAGCAAATATAGGTTCTAATCAGTGGTGGGTTGCCAATGCTTTTACTACTTTTTCAGGCTCGCTCCTGACACTTCTGCGCATGTGCAGAAGTGTCTGGGCGGGTGTGTGGGCGAAGCCTCCCGCTACTGCTACTACCTGTTCACCCGATCCGGGCCAAACCTGGAGCAACCCACCTCTGGTTCTAATCCACAAACAATAGACAAGTGCGTTGGTAGAACTGTTGCATGATTTGGACAGACTTAACGTCCATTAACTACATCATTTTAAAAAAGTTATTTTAATGAAGGAGTGTGTGCTATTTTTATGATGCCAGTTCCATAAATTTCAAATGGATGGTTTATTTATTTTGTTCCAATTCTAAAATTGCCATGTATTTTAAAGGTAGGAGCTCTTTCAACTAGCAGATAATTGTCCTACATTCTTTGAAGTATCCTCTCTGGCATTCTAACATAGATCAGTTGGGTAATGATTAATTATCTGGTACTTTTGCTGTTAAATCCATTGTGGAGTAAAATAACATAATTCTTTTTCTTAGTCTGGAAGAATGCCTGCATTTTGAATGCATGCTGTGTGCCAGTAGCAGGGTCTTCTAACAGGACAATGAGGGGTGTTCCAGCAGCACATCCTGGAATCAGGCTCCAGCTTATTCTCACTCAGGCAATGTAGATGATGCTAGCCTTCCCGAGACCTCTAATTATGTGAGGATTGAAATTCTCAGTATTTTCTCAAGAAGGTTTTTAAGATGAAGTTGGAAATTGCAGTTTGATTGTAGACAGCAGATTGTAGACTGCAGAGCTTTTCAGTTATTCTACTTCGAATGTCTAATAAGTGTTGCACACACCTGGGTGTCCCTTCCCATGATTTTATTTTAAAAAAACTTCCTGCTTACAGAAAACTATCACACCATATAGTGGCAAAGCCTTAATGTAAAGAATAAACTTCTGTCAAAGTTCATTTTATCTTACCTTTCTGTGACTTCCAGTATAGGCAGTTTACTTTTCTACAAATGTCATACTTGAAGACTCTCTTTTTGTTACAATTCTTTCTGTTATTTTTAAGCATATTGTGGCTTTTTCCTTGTATTTTATACCTAGTGGATTTGTTTTGTTGTGTTTTTTGGTCTTAGCATCTAAATTTGGTCTCCAGCATCTAAATTGCATTGATATTACACAGAGTTATCAGAAAGACATGAATTGTATTGACAGGTTGTCTCAAGTGCTACAGAACAACAAATGCTGGAAGTCAAAAGGCTTTCTCTTTTATATTAGATTGACTCACAGCTGGGTTCTTTCTCCTAAGCATGCAATATGATAGATAGATAGATAGATAGATAGATAGATAGATAGATAGATAGATAGATAGATAGATAGATAGATAGATAGATAGATAGATAGATAGATAATGTCAGGGTTTCAAATAGCATCCAAAAGCAAATCAGAGTCCAAGGCAAAGTATTGCTCAAAGTTCCAATTTATTAAGAGAGCCATGTTGGCACATCTGGGAAAACCCAAATCTGAAAGCTGTCTGGTTTTCCCCACCTAGTTGAAAGTTCAAGATCTTGCCTCCACACCCACAAGTCCGCCACATGGTCCAATCTCCCACTGCCATGCTGGCAGTTCCATCCATCCAATTCCGGTCAGGTGCAGAGGTGCAGAAACAGAGGGTGACCTTGACTTTCTAGAAATAATTTTGTTATGGCTACATCGCATCTCACTCCTACAGTCCCCCCTCCTATTTTCCCACAATAGAAAATGCAGAGTAGAATAATAGAAAGTATGGCAGGCCAAAGATCCAAAAGAAAAGATGGCTGCAAGCCTGACAGATGATAGATAGATAAATAGATAGATAGATAGATAGATAGATAGATAGATGGATGGATGGATGGATGGATGGATGGATGGATGGATGGATGGACGGACGGACGGACTGCACCTGATACATAAATATAAACACATACCCATCATGCTTCATAATACAAGTACAAAAGGGTAGAGCTTGCATCAAAATATCCCAGTGCCCATTTGGCATCATCTCGGTCCGAAATGGATGCTGGAGAAAACGAAATGGGGTCAACAGTGGAGAAAGAGATCTTAATTAATATTAACAGAGGCTAAGTAAACTTAAGGCAAATGAAGCAGAGATGATGGATGAGATGGCTGATGGGGAAGGTTGCTTAATTGTCATTGCGGTCTACCAGATTTCAGTTGTTAATCACAACAAGCAGAAGCAGTAGTTGTGATTGCTCATTTAGCCATGTGATAATTGGAGTGTGTGCTTGTGGTGTGGGAGACCCTAAGAAAGAAATACCAGATCCATTTCAATATTAATTATAACAGAAGAACCAAAAAAAAAAGGGGGGGAAGCATATACATTATGAATTGTAGCCTCAGGGGGATAGCAAATGGAAGAACTGACGTAACCCTTAGGCTGCAAATTGCTCCCTATTCAATTAAGTTACATTTTCTAGATATGCTGATTGTAAATCATTCAGATGCTCAGAATGCTGGAACTGCCTTTGAAATATGTTTCTCTGATTTGGGATTCATCTCAGCCTCGAGTTTCAGACAGCGCTTCTGCGTTGATTGGCAAATACAATGGAATCCTGAAGTTTCTCCGAAAGAAATGACATGTTAGGAAAATTCACAGTGCAATATGCAATTTAGCATTTCTAGTAGTAGATAAGCGTTCTTTCCTTTCATTCACATAATGTTCTGGTGGATCTCTACTATCAAGTACAAGTAGAAGAAGAACCTCTTGGAGGAACATACATAAAAACCATTTTCAAACATGTCCCAGTTAAATGATTCAGCAGATCAGAGAGTCCTAACTATCTGGGATAATCTTAAATTTCACACATTTCACTGTGCTGATAAGCCAGTTTCATCAACAGCTACAAATAGGACCTAAGAGAATAGACGGATGTCAGCGTTCCAAGTATCATGTAGAATTAAATCAGAGTCCAAGGCAAAACGATCCTTAAAGTTCCAATTTAATAAAGCAGACATCTTAGCATGTCTGTGTTAAACCCAATTCTCGAAATGACATCAGAATTTCACCCAGTTAAAAGTTCATGATCTTGTCCCCACACCCACGATCCATCACATGGTCCAATCTTCTTCTTCCACACTGGCATCCACAACCAGCTGCTTCCGGTCAGGTGTAAAAGTACAGAGACAAAAGATGACCTTGGCTTCTAAAAAAGAATGAAAACAATACATTCCACAATCCTACTCCTGTCTATTCCCCCCTCCCATCAACTATACTAATGAAACAGCATAATGAAATAAGAGAAAGTGTGGCAGGCCAAAATTCTAAAAGGAATATAATTGCAGGCCTGACAATGGATACAGGTAGACCTCGACTTACGATCACAATTGAGCCCAGAATTTCTGTTGCTAAGTGAGATGGTTAAGTGAGCTTTGCCCCATTTTGTGACCTTTCTTGCCTCATTGGTTAAGTGAATCATGCACTTGTTAAATTCAATTCAATTAAGTTAAGTGAATCTGGCTTCCCCATTGACTTTGCTTGTCAGAAGATCACAAAGGGTGATCCTATGATCCCAGGACACTGCAAGTCTCATAAATATGAGCCAGTTGCCAAGTGTCCAAATTTTAATCACCTGATCATGGCAGTGGTGGCATTTAATTTTTTTTACTTCCGGTTATGTAGGCATGACTTGGTATGAATCAGTGACGTGCGGTGAGGTTTATGGCTGGTGAGGCACTGACACAGGGGTTTCAAATTTTTTAGACTTGTGGACTTCAACTCCCAGAATTCCACAGCTAGGCATGCTCAGTTCTGATTTAAAGCAACAGCATTTGTTTTTCTCCTTTGCGAAAAGGTTTTCCTAAATTCTTTTTCTTCTCCCTCCCCCTCCTTCCTCCCTCTCTCCCTCCCTTCCCCCTCTCTCAAACAGACACACACACACAGAGAAGTGGGATCCCTCTCTCACTCACTCAATCTCAAACAAACACAAACACAGAAGTTGGATTGAATATATTTTCCAATGGCTTAAAAGCAGCTCCTCTGCCATACCCCCCATCCCCCTGCTGCCTTCCGATCCGAGCCCTTGATTGCAGGTGGAGCCACGTTGCCTTTTCAAACTTGTAATCAGTGAAGCTGGGCTTATATACTTTTATCCAGGTGTGTCTGTGTGTGTGTGTGAGAGAGAGAGAGAAAAGGCAACGTAGCTCTGCATGCAATCACATACCTTTTCCAGCTGTTTCAGAGAGGATTTCAACTCTGCTCTTGCCTGCCATCATGAAAAGAAAAAAAATGTAAAAGGAAAAAGACAAGAGCTGAAGGCTGGGCTAGTTGCTGACAGAGTCACCATGTGGATGACTCTGCTTAACTGTTTAAAAAACCCTCTAAAAAACACCCTCTGCAGGAGGCAGGAGAACGACGTGCCTCATTACATCATTTTTCGGCTTTTAACCCTTGCTTAGCTCTGCTCGAGTGATCATAATGTCAGACTAGACAAGGCACCTCGTTCTCCCACCTCCTCCTGTAGTTTTTAGAGGCTTTTTTAAACAGTTAAGCACTAAGCAGAGTCATCCACTGTGACTCTGGCAGCAACTAGCTCAGCCTTTTTCCTTTTACAATTTTTTTTCTTTTCATGATGACAGTGGTGAGGCTCTGCCTTCCCTGCCTCCCCTGTTTGCAGGTCCCTGGTATGAATGGCATGGCTTGTTGGGCGTGGCTTGTTGGGCAGGGGAATGGCAGGGGAAGGATACTGTAAAATCTCTTATTTCCTCCTAATCCTCTGGGACTCGGGAGGCAGAGAATAGATGGGGGAGGGGCCAGTGAGAGGTGCTATTTATCGGTTCTCCTAACTACACAAAATTTCCACTACCAGTTCTCCAGAACTGGTCAGAATACCACCTGTGGACCATGGACATGCTGCAACAGTCACAAGTGTGGGAAAAAAACTTTGAACAGTCACTAAACAAATTATTGTACGTCAATAAGACTACATACATACATACATACATACATACATACATACATACATACATACGGCATCCTTGCCTTACAACTGTAGATATAAATGTTCCATTTTAATAAACTGTGTATTCTACTTCCAGTTGTACCTTGATTTGAGAGAATTGTCTGTCCATACTGCAAGAAACAAAATGTTCAGCCTTTTTCTCATTTTTGTGAAGGCCTTGTTACTCATTATGCACCGTAATTCTTTCTGTGAAGGTATTTGCCACTAGACCAAAAAAAAAACCACCCACTAAGATTAGGTGTCCTTTTGGAAAGTCAGCCAAAGGACATGCTGTATATGCAAAATACAAAAGTCTCTGCAGTTGATGGAATCTAAAATCAATATATTCAAGAAATGCAGTTGTACCGAATGGTCCCCAATTACTGATCTAATCCGAACGGTAAATCTGACACATGAAGACATGGCTTCTGAATTGGTAAGTATTAAGTTCTGCCTCAACCCAATTTAACTCTCGTTATTTGGAGAAGAGAGGTGCATTTAGAGGAACACGGTTCCCACACTGGTATCCGGCCCCAAGTAACGTTCTTTAGTTGTACAGTAGATATTTCTTTGGAATGGAGGAAGGTGCTATTGATTTCATAACACCAATCAGTATTTCAGTTCCAATTACTCAGAACTTTGTTGATTTATTTTAACTCTCTTAGGCAGGCCTGTCAAACTCATGGCCCGTGGGCTAGATTTGTCATGCGCTGGCCACGCCCACACCCAATTTAACGAAGGGGGGGAGTTGTGATATGTTACATAACAATGACGCAAACTTGACACACCTGCTCTAAGATTTCAGAAGCAGAATAGGGAGGGAGGGAGGGCAGGAAAAGAGGTAGAAGGAACAAAAACAAATGTGAATTTCGATAATCCCTGTTTCGAGTATTGGTGGGAATGTGGACATAAGAGATCAGATGCCTGTTTCCATTACAGGCTGTCTATCCAGTTCCTTGAATTTCCCTGGATAGGCATATCTTCCCCAATCCTTGCCAGTTACTCTTCGTCTGGTGTAATCCTCAGTGGGGAATTCCATCTCTCAGAGACTGCCCTGGAACAACTGTATATCCCAGCTCTTCATATCGGAATTTGAATAGAAGCGAACAATGTTTAACAATCGCAGGTAATCCTTGTTTAGCAGCTGCATTTGGGACCAGCAATTCAGCAGAGAAGAGACCCGCGGTCTCTAACTCTAACTGCAACAGTGTTTACAGTCCTGCTTCAGCTTGCTTTGCTTTACACACCTGTGAAAGATTTCAGTAAATGCAAGGGTTTCTCAAAAGGTTTTTTCCTCACATTCATAACTAGAGGCAGTTTTTAAATGGGGACTAGTTGCATACATTTCTACTGTTTGCTAGAAACACACAATTCTTCAGCTCTGAAGTAGAAGAAGTTACTTCGAGGGGGATGTAGGCAGACTCCCTGAATATTAGGGCCCCTCTTTTAAAGGAAACCAAGCCTCTTATGGACTGGCACAGCAGCTGCATGATTCGAGGAAAATATGCCTATGAACTAAGAAGGCATCCATAACATACCATGCCTGCTCCAGAACAGTTTATTCCCAGCTGTGTCTATGTATCTCAAAGATTATTTTAGTGCAGCTGCTGTCTGATCCCAGGAAAAGAGGCAGCTTCGTTAAAGAGGTGCCAAAAGATATACTGTGCACCGCTGCCCTTCCTAAAGCACTGTTGTGCCCTGTTGGCTGCCGGCCCATCCAGCAGCCAACTCAGAGGAGGAGGGGGCATGGGAGTCACGGTCAGCATCAGGGCAACCAGGGAGCTCCGAGGGGGAAGAGGGAATGGAGCAGCCAGAGGGGGGGAGAGGCGGAGCCTGGGCCATCTGTCAGCCCTCAGATGAAGAGTCAACACCCCCATGTCTGGAGGTGGTTGATGAAGAAAAGGAAGAACAGCTGGGTCCAGTGCCTGATGCGCAGCTGTGCGAAAAGCAGGGGAGAGGAGAGCAGTGGAAAGCTGTGGGCCGATCCTTGGGATGGAAGAGCCACTGCTGCTAGGGAGGCCCCACCCTAGCTCTAGAGATAAAAGGCAAGAGTGGAGATGAATAGGTGTGGCAGATGACTATTCATCTTCCAGCCAGCAAACCAGACTTGTTAGCCTGTGAGAGAAACTTTTTTCCAGGGCTGCCGGCATTCCTACTAAAGGAATATTTTGAGTTCACATCATTTCTCGTGTTTGGGGAGTGTCAGCCTCTGTTTCGCTACTTGCTTTTCGGCTGCCATTGAAACGGGGAAGAGGAGGCACGGTATTTGGGAAGGGAAGTTTTAAGTACAGGAGAGATTGTGAAAAGAGAGTTTTGCTCTCACCATCTACTACACATGCTGGAGATAGTGATTGGGCCCGCCAAGGCCAACTGTCCTGCATACCTGATGATGCCTTTTGAAGATGGAACTCACATGACACCTGAGGGATTTGCAGATTGGACTAGGGATGGGGTTACCAGGGGGAGTGGGTTGGGTCACATATTGATATCTATGATTCCGCGTGCTTTGGCCTCAGATCTTGCTTTGCTTAGCTGCTATCTTTTCATAACCAGTAAAAGTACTCTTAATTCTGCGAAATGGAGTTAAGTGGTTTCTTTCTTGGTTGCTGAGGGAGGCTGGCTTGACAGGGAGCTGGGTCAGAACAAGCACCACTTTTGCTTCATTCCTCTTGTCTTCGCTCTCAGCCCTGTGATATTTGCTCCATATTCCAAGCCTTCTCCTGCCTTTATTCCATATCATCAATACAGATAAACAGATAAATGTCAGCCAACAGATAAATGTTAACAGTATCTACAAGAATGTATATTTATGAATGTATATGGAAAGGGGAAAAAATAAACCTTTTAAAAAAAAGACAACTTGGCTTGGGTGGTGATGGATAAAATGGGCCATAAGGAAGGACCAGCAGTGAGACAAAATCCAACTTGTCACAATTGCCTTCAGAGCCAGAAGGTCCTAGCAAATAATCTAGCTGTTCACTGTGCCTGTATGTCAAAAGAGCAAAATGTTTTCATTCCAAAACATAATATTGATCTGAACTTGAATCTCCTCCAGCTCATTTCTTATGTGAGGGCATCCTAGAAAAACTGTGTTTTGGTCTACACTGACACATAGTTGTCCAAAACTTAATACACGAGACAAGTTTTGTAATACAATTTTGTATCATTTTAATCATCATGCTTCCAGTTGTAACCCAAGATATTTTGCTGCTTGAGACACCAACTGCGTTTCTCACAACAAGTCAGTTACGTTGTTTTGGCTTGAGAGGAAAAATGCAAGTTTTTCTCTGAAGGGAGATTACAACTAATAAATATTATTTTGGGGTGGTTTTTTTTGTTAAATATGACCATGAAATAAAATTAGGAATAATAAAATAGAAACATGAGAAAGGTCAAGACAACCATCATCTGAAACTTTTAACACAGTTTGCTTTCTTATATTTTGAAGATATTGGCTCTCCCTAAGTGGCAAAATGAATATAACATTCCATTTTTGCAAGTCGATTTATCACCTGTGGAATTCAGAGATGGGCTAAATAAAAATTGCTCCAGAGGGCATTGTTGGTAGGGGTGGGCAGGGAAAGTTTCTGTCATCTCATTGGTCATTCTAAACCAGGGGTGTCAAATTGGTGGCCAATGGGCCAGACATGCAGGCCACACTCACTCCAGCTCTGTGAAGGGGAAAAAAGTCACGATGTGTCACATGAAAGCAACATGACACCATGAGTTTGACACCCGTGTTCTAAACAGATGGGAGGAACCACTATGAGAATATTTTGGTGACGAACTACAGGATAAAGACAATGCTTCTTAATTGTTACTTGTATAATACTGTGCCTAAAAACATATAAGAACATATAGAGGGGATAAGTTCCATTACGTTGCTTTAAGTGATAAAAAGGAAGCCCTATGTGAATTGTTCAGTCGCACTAAAAGAAAGGCACTGCTCAGGCAAAAATGTGATCAAACTCCATTTTTTTCTACTCAAATTTCAAGAGACTGAATGCCTTATGCTTAAATCCTAATTAATACATTTCTTTTGGAGAGTACTCAGCCTCATTGGTGTTGTTTAACAACATGAATTCTGAAAGAAAGATAAATCGATATATTCCATTGTAAGGGGTTCTGAGTAATATGCCATATTCCCCTTGTGCGCACACACACACACACACACGTGTGTGTGTGTGTGTGCGCACCCGCGTGCGCATATGCACGTGTTTTCATCTTTGAAGGCTCAGGAGAAACTTTTAAAAATAAGCTTGGTATTGAAATTCTTTTTCAAGCTTATTTAGCTTGATACTATAATGCTACAGAACAAGCATATGAGCATTTTGTTGCACAAAAATTATACGCTTCACAAATAAGTGCCTAATTCTCTTGCATTTCACTTCCAAATCAAATTGCTCTGCAACTTTCCTATGTCAGTCCTGCAAAATGAAATGCTATAATTTTTTTTTCTTTCTGGAAGCTGCCAATCAGTTCTGTGAGAATTGGGTCTTTCTCTAATGTATTTCAAAACTCCTACAGATTAATAATGAGGTGGCAGGAAAAGACATGTTGAGCTGAGTTCAATTATCCCTTCATCCCAATTACACTATGACATTCAATCTTGTGACATTTAATAAGAAAGGGCATTTTACCCATGGTTACCCTTGAGAGCTGACAATGTATGCAACAATGTCGCTGAAGATTTTCTTTTTAAAATTATTATTTAAAAAGCACTTTCATTTTAGCCCTGTGTAAATTAAATAAGATTTAACAAACCTGTTACCTATTAGCTTGGACAAAAGTGAATTATCCATAGGCGGTTTTGCAAATATCTAGATTAAAACATAGATAAAACATGGTGGATGAACCAGTAACATCTTAAAAATGGGACAGTTGCTGTTTGGATGCTAAGTGGGCTTTCCCCATCCGTTAGTAAAATCTTACAGTTCAGGCCAGTGGTGGGTTCCTACTGGTTCGGACCGGTTCAGCCAAATTGGTAATGGTTTGGTGGCCTGGATTGCTGGAACCGGCAGCGACACAGGCCTGCCACGCCCCCGAACTGGTTCTCCGAGCAGCACTGTAGGTGCCACCATCTTGTTTTTTGCTTCTGTGCATGCGCAAAGTAATTTTTATTGCACTATGCATACGCGTGCAATGCACATCAAGTGCACACATGACCAAGAGCGAACTGGCAGCAGTGCCTTCCAGAACCCACTCCTGGTTCAGCCATGTAAGATATGGGATGTTGCAGTTTTGTGCAGGATGATATGTCATGTTTCACACACGTTAATGTTTTGCAAGTCAGCTGTTTTGTATTTATTCATTTCCCAGCCACGATTATTAGCAAATAACTGAAGTCATGATAGAAACCATGGAGTTGCTAAGGAGTGCTGCGCACTGGTCATCTGGCACTGGACCGATGACCATCCAGGATTGAAGACTTCTAGCAAAGGAGAACCCCCCATGCCATTTGGCAGTCTGCTTCACTGGCTGACAGCTCAAATATTTCATTGACCCTCATAACACGGTGGACAATTGGGAGCTGGTTTTCACCAGGTGAAAAGATTGCTGCTTTCTATTGCAGCAAGCCATAAGTTGATACTATTCTAGCTATTGTGTGCTTTGGAAATGCAAGCTGTGCAGTTGGAGTGGAATGATCTTTTGCCACAAACTATCTGTCAAAGTGAACTGGGCCCTCACCAAATTTTGATAGCAAATTTCCTCCTTGCTTTTGTTTTTGTTTTTAAAGACAGGCAGGTTTCACAGCTTTGAATCAAATTGATGGGAATCAGCAATTTGATTAGGAAAGCTTTCATTACACAGAAAAGCTTTAGGAGTGGACTGGAAAGCTAGTGCATGATAGCATTATTTGTAACTTGTCTAAATTGTCCATAGGAAAGAGGCACATAGAGGCTTGGTTGCTGTTGTATTCCCCTTTTATTTAAGCTTTTATTTATAAGTGTATAAAATATAGTCAAGTGCCTATGTGAAACAGATGGTAGACAACAAGTTTCTTATAAACCTGAATAATTCTGTTTCCCTACTAGGGCTGTGCAAAGCTTTAAAGAGGTGCTTTGCTTCAAATGTCTCTGAAAATTCTTCATGTCAGCACTCTAGATTCGTGCAAAGCACCTGTTCAAAGTTGCTTTGTGAAGTTTCATAGCCTTTCCTTCCACACCCACCTTTCAAAACACAGGAGCTGCATTGTTTCTCTGAGGATTTGTCTGGCAGTTTCCATAACTGGAAAAGGCTTCTAGACGTGGCTTTCAGAGGCTCAAAAGCTTCTACGAACTCTCTCATCCTCCAGCTGACACTGTCATGTGAGACTTCTTTTGGTGAAGACTCTTTGCCTTGCTAAGAACAGTGGTTCACAGGGCAAAGTGTCTTTCATTCACAGTGTGAAGCCAAGCCATCTCATGTAGGCCCTGCTCATTCAGGTATTTGTTCATTCTTCATGTTGACATTATGATGCATTTGACTAGAAGCCCAAATGCAACGGAGGTACAACCGAGTAGCTGAGCTGGCCGATAAATTGGTCCATGTTAGCTGCAGGTGGAATCTTTTACCTATATGATTAAAATGTTGTAGAATCAAAGTTTACCACCTGCTAGGGTCTTTTCCAGGGAGATGATGACTATATGTGTCACTGGGTTCAGTATGATTTGGAGTCCCCTTGCTATTGAGAAATCAGTCAAATTTTGGAAAACATTTGCTGTTGTTGTTGTTAGTTGCAAAGTTGTGTCTGACTCATCGCGACCACGTGGACAATGTTCCTCCAGTCTTCCTGTCCTCTACCATCCTCTGGAGTCCATTTAAGCTCATGCCTACTGCCTCGGTGACTCCATTCAGCCACCTCATTCTCTGCCGTCCCATTCTTCTTTTGCCCCCAATCTTTCCCAGCATTAGGCTCTTCTCCAGTGAGTCCTTCCTTCTCATTAGGTGACCAAAGTATTTGAGCTGGAAAACATAACATAACCTAAAACCCACCAGTTCTCTTTTGGTTCTTGCTTGTAATTGTTCTTCATTCTGTTCATAACACCTTTTTCATAGGTTGCATTCCACTCAAAATCTCCATTTTATTTCCTATCACACACTCTCAATATACAGCTGTCCTCTCTAAAATATTTATGTAAAGCATTTCCGTAGCTCTGTAAGAAAGGTAAAAAGCCAGATGCTCATTCTTGGCATTTACTAAAGCTTATTATTATAGGCAAAGATTATTATATGATCAGTAACCTACTGTAATAATAACATGCCTATTTCCTGTTAAAGGAGTAACTCCACAGAGAGTGTTTAATTATCCCCTGCCTCCTATTAGAATTTATTTAAAGCCCTTTAACAAATAATCTTTAGTGCTGGGTTGGCTGCTCCTACATGTTTTTTTCCCACTTAAACCTGTAACAGATGTAAATTCATTCAATGCATGTTCTTAAATTTTAATATAAGCAAAGTTCATGCACAATTTACATATTATGCACTAATATTACACCCTGCTTTTATCTGTCAGGGACATGAGATGATCCCTTGGTGAGGATAGGTTGAACAGGTATCGGGTTAATGATTTATAGTACCATCCAGACATCATCCATATAATGCATCAGTAGAGTGGTTATATTGTCAGAGAGATGCATAATGCTGCTGTAAATTGTTGGCATTCTAGCATTAACAACTGTTCCAAATTTATCTTCTGAAATTCCATGGCTGAGTGTGAATAAACCTCCATGATACCTCTCCAGAATTCTTAACCATTATGCTATCTTGGCCAGTCCTCACAGGAAGTGACTGTAATTCATTGTTCACTTCCAACTTTCCTTTTTGAAGCTACTCCTAGCATAAGAGGCAATTTAGATGGCTAACCATAATTTGGTTATTGAACCATTAAGGGGTTCTGATTAGTGAGAACAGAATCACCGAGCAAGAGTATTACTATGTTCCTTCTCTATTATTCACTAAATCTTTCTGTGTATCAGTTTTCTAGCCTAAATAATTGGTATCGTTCACATTTTGTTTTCTGGAACCTATTAACTGCATCACTTTCCATTTCAGCCATGCACTTACTCACGCATGACAATAATGTATACAAGTCTCTTAGGCTGATCTGTCTGCGTAAGGGGGAAGATAATTTCAAACAACAAAGTGATGGGAGAAGGGGGAAAAACATTCTTGCAAGAGTAGACATTCATCATAATGATAGATTAGGGCAGCATCTTAATGCCAAAATACCTCAGTTCTAGTTACCTGCTGCATAATGCAAACAGATGCGATCAAACAAGATTACTAGTGATGAAGGTTGCAGAGTTGCTAGCTTTACTTTTTTTTTTTGCAAAGAAGTTGTACTGTAACCAGGGGGAGGGGGTGTTTTTCTTCCCTTCAATCATGTCCAGTTCTCAAAGACTGCCTAAACAAGCCCTGCAGTTTTCATGGCAAGAAATGATTTCCTCCTTCCTAGGGCTGAGAGAAAATGCCTGGCCCATGGTTGGCTTTGTGCCCAAGACGGGACTAGAACTCAGTCTCCCAGTTTCTGGCCTGATGCCTTAACCACTATACGAAACTGGTTTTCCCAGTAACATATAGATAGGTAGCACAGAGATTAGAATGGCCCCCACTCTAACAATCTTCTGGAAAGCGCTGAAGAACTGGTTCTGCCAGCGGGCATGGGGGACCCAGGGCAGGATTAAATGACTTGTGTGATGGGGTGAGGGACTATTATATTATTGTACTAATTTATTATTTGATTATTTTATTTTATTAGTTTTATTTTTATATATGATGTTTTATATCCCTGTAAGCCACCTTGAGTCGCCATGTCCAAATAGGTGAAATATAAATTTTGTAATAAATGTTGCAATAAATTTTCTAATAAATAAATATTAATAAACAATATTTTCAAAAATATTGCAGGCAGTGTCCTGATGAACATCTCCTTCAAATGGAGTATCTCTGCCAACTTTATAGAGAGCCGAGGTGGCGCAGTGGTTAAATGCAGCACTGCAGGCTACTTCAGCTGACTGCAGTTCTGCAGTTCGGCTGTTCAAATCTCACCGGCTCAGGGTTGACTGAGCTTCCATCCTTCCGAGGTGGGTAAAATGAGGACCCGGATTGTTGTTGGGGGCAATATGCTGGCTCTGTAAACCGCTTAGAGACGGCTGAAAGCCCTATGAAGCAGTATATAAGTCTAACTGCTATTGCTATTGCTATAGTGGAAAAGTCCTTGAGAGAGATTCCTTAAAGCCCATTTTGTTGGAAACAATCATAAACTGATAAACTGGTAGCAAAAGCTCAGGGCCCTAATCTCCTTATTCTCTTTGCCAATGATGATGCTATACTTTTCTTATAATACTAAAAAGGAAACAGTTACAGTTGAAAGGTTTCAGGCAACAGGATATAAGTGATATCAAAATACTTTAGCAAATAACAAAAGAGAAGGAACAGATTTATAATCTCCACATGATACCCAAAATGACTGTAATATTTAGTTGACTCATAGGCAGTTTTAGTAGTGTTTCGGAAATTACTTCTGTGGTTTTTTTTCTCCCATCCATTCAAATTAAGTTTTATTTTAAAAAAAACTTAAGTAACACTCAAGATTGTTAATTGAGAAGGAAGAAACAAAGAAATGGAGGGAGAATTTAACAGATAATCCTGGCAGCAACAGTGTTGGTCAGAGTTTGGAAAGATTCCACCTTAATCATGCCATGTCCAACTGCTCTCCTATAGCTTATTTCCCAGTTCAATTACCCTTTATTCTTTAAAAGCAAATCATTTCTATCTCTAATTGTGGATGGGGCCCAGGGGAATAGACTCTGTATATGACCCAGAGCCACACTTTGCTTGTGGAATAGACTGACTGTGAAATGAGGCTGGATGGTAATGTTAGAGTTTGTAATTGCACATTTACAACAGAGGGATAAGCGAGCGTAAGCAAATATATACCAAGCCAAAATGGATTTTGGACCTTGAAAAATCATGAGTGAGTTCTTTTAGATCCATCTTTAGGAAAGAGAGAAATCTTAACACTAAACCTTAGTGCCATTCAAACACCTCAAATGTAATGCCACTGTTAGCTCAAAACCAAAGACATGCTGCATAAGATAAACCGCTTCAGAGCATCAATCAATAGGAACTATTCCTAACTATTTCCAGCAAAAGCACAGTTCTACCAGGCCGTTTAAATGGGCCAGAAGTAAATTATTTTTTTCAGCCGGATAGGATTTTTAATAACATTGTCTTTTACTGGTAGATGAAAACTAGTGTGTGATATATCATCAACAGAATGGGTGGGACTGAAATTTTGAAACCCACACGCTGTTGTTTTTAATTTGGGGGGGGGGAGTTGGGACCTGAATTATTCAGTATAAACTTGATGGCCATGTCTTCAAGATGATGGCCACGTCTTCCTATTTTACCCCTTAAAGCTCCTGTAGAAAAAGTTGGCAGTGAGAAATATTTGCAGTGACATAAACTTTGTCTTGTAAAGTCTTCAGTTATGTCCTAAAAACAAAAAAGAGTCCAACATTTTAGCTGTGCCTGCTCTGAAATTCCATGGAACTACAGGTGGAATGCTAGATATTTAAGTAACCTGTGAATTGGCCATCCGATTCTTCAGTAGGTTACTGAAGAAATATAATTAGCAACAGATTTGGATCTATGTCAAAATCATCAAGCGTGTAGAATTTATGGAGATGTGGGCTCAAACTGGAGTTTTAGAAAAAACAACAATAGCAGAAAAAAGAAAACAAATGAGAAAAAAACAGGTTTGTGTGTGTGTGTGTGTGTGTGTGTGTGAGAGAGAGAGAGAGAGAGAGAGAGAGAGAGACTTGTGATCAACACATGAGCTGTAAGAGAAATGCACAACACTATGACATCTTCAAATTTAAATTCTCTTCTGACTATTTTATTGGTGGGTCTTAGTTTTTGGTGTACAAATGTGTTTAAAAAGGGAAGAGGAACTAATACAATTACACAGCAATGATGATTATTCATTGGGACGTCCTTCGAGATATAAAAACAGAATGTAGGGATTATACATAACTAGTTCTTAAAACTGTTAATGTTTTTATGTTTCATATTGGTTTTTCAATTATTGTAAGCCACCTAGATTTACTTCCAGGTAAGATGGGTGGCACAAAGGTTTAATAAAGAATTTAAAAAGTCAATGTTGGACATGACACAATATAGATATGTTTCTCCAGCTTCCAATACAGAAAAACAGTTTACTGTAGGGATGAAGGTGCCATCCTAGAAACCAGAAGGCTATTAAGTTCTAGGCCCTCCTTAAGAATGAAATCCAGCTGAGTTACTCTCTCTCAACCCAACCCATGTCAAGGGTTGATGTTATGTGGAAAATAGATGGGCAGGACTATTAGGTATATTCAACATCTTGATAGATGGACAGACTGATAGTTAAAAGGCAGGATTAAAATATCTATAAATAAATAATGTGTAGATCAAGGATGAAGAACTCTAAATCTAAGGTTAAATCTGTTTTGTTACTCAGTGATAAAGCATGGAGGAAAAGAAACAGGTTGCCTCATGATTTCATCAAGAGCATTACATCCTTATAAGTTGGAAGTGAATTCCAACTATGCAGTGCTTGAGAACAAAACTTGTTTTTTTAATTTCTATCAATTTGTTTTAATAATCCTATTAAACACATCTGACATTCACATATATTAAAGGTACAATTGTTGGCTCCAGGTTAAATAAATCCAGTTTTCCCAACTATTCCTCAATCTGGTTTCTGCCCCATTGTATCCTGCATGTACATAAACGGACTGTTTGTCACTCTGTAAAGTAGAGGGGAAATGTTGATTTGCTTTCCCTTTTCAACAATGATAAATTTAGACTTCCCTTAGCTATGAATATATTACTGATATTTTTTGTCCCATTAAGGTGGAATTTTGCAATTTTCATTATTAAAACATTTGCCTTGCCATTTTTGAATTATTACTACATCTGCCACCATGAATGGTTCAAACTGGGAGTCTCTGAAGTAATTTGCAATCCTTGGCAATAATAAAATTCATTCTACTCTGTATGGAAATAACTATTTAACACTTTGCTTAATGTGAAAGAAAGCACAAACGGAATGCTGATGGATTGCCTTTGTTTACCACATTTCTTGGAGACAGCTGATAAAAATGTCTACATATATAATCATTAGAATTTACCAAAGATTTGGAAGGGGGTGAAGGGAGGGAGGGAGAGAGAAATCGTTCTCATATTTCAATACATATGCATACTGTTAATGATCATTTATTTGAAAAACAATAATGGATGGCTACATTAATAAGAAGCAAGATTATTTCTTTTTAAAACAACAAAATTTTGAGTATTTCCAAATGCCTGGAGAAAATCTATCTATCTGGTTGCTAAGAGTCAACAAAGACTTAACGGCACACAATCAATCAACTCCCTGTTGCATAGTCATTAGGACTGAGACCCCCCCACCCTACAATCTCCTTGATATTTATTTTAAGAGAGAATTGATGGAGGGCAGATTTTTCTGTGTTTACCATGATGATAGTAACCGATCATATTTTATGTACAGTATAGAGCGTTGCATTGCTACACCTAAAAATGGTGATCCAAAAGGCCCTTTCTAAGGACTAATAGTACTGAATCAATGACAATTCTTTTTTGAGAAAAAAAAAGATTTCAGATGCCAATGCAGTTTGCATGTCCCTTTTCATCTACGTAGGTTACATTACTTAAGTTCTCTAATCCTTGAATTCTTGCACTTTTCACATGATGAGTGTTGGGTTTTTGTTTTCTAAATAGTATTTAGAATCATCAGAGAACAATCAATTATTGTTCTACGTGGGACACTGTGTGTACGTAGAGAAGTAGAAGACGTTATTAGTATGTATATATGGTTCTGCCCCACTAACCCACCTTTTTTTACTTTTATTATTTCTGTTAATGACTATTTACTCTTTATCATGCTCTAGTACGTCAGAGGAAAATATAGGTGCTAAAATTTCATTGTATTTGTATCCCCGGTGAAAAAATAAATTGAGGAAAGGTCAATGTGCTCAGAAATGAGGGGAAGAAATTGAATTAACACAGTTCAGGGGGATACAGAAAACCTGTTCCACCATTAGGGTTAATGTTGCATTCAGTAGTTCTAAACATTCTTTCCAGCATTTTAAAATTATTTTTTTGCTGGTAGGAAAATGAGATAAAATTCCTGTTAGATCTAGATCAGTGGCAACTTTAAGATATGTGGATTCAGTTCCTAGAATTCTGCAACATCCTTGTTGGATTTTGGAAATTGAAGTCCACATTTCTTATAGTTTAAAAACACTGCTCCATATATTTCACATTAGGCCTCAGTATTAGTTTCCCATCCCATTGGAGTATCCAGAATTGGATACCATTCCAGCAATCAATGAAGCATTAACCAGCCCTCCCCTCTTCAACATGCATGTCAGGATATATTGTAGATGAAGCGGAAAATCCATTAAGTAGTATACCCTATACCTGGTAATGAAAACATCAACATAAATTAAATGAATAATTGTTTGTTGTCCTTCATGATGTTCAGTATTTACTGCCTGAGGCGTCATCCTGCCTAATGACAGGAACGTCAGGTATAGAGATATAAACACCCCCAAGTCATATCTATTTTGTCACAGCAGAGCCTGTTCTTCAACAACAGCAGTCACTTAGCAAGCCATGAGCTGACTGCCTTTTCACCACAAATTTAATTGGAAGTAGAGGATAATACTTCTGAAGCTACGAAAGAGGCTACAGAACCAGAGGCTGTCTGCATGGATATGATTGTTCTGGGAGTGAGTCACCGTTTGCTCATGGTCATTTCCATTCAGGGGGAAACTTGTGATGGATAGTCTGGCCATGAGTTCTTCCAGAGCATTTCTGTTTGCAGTGAGATGGGAGCAGGACCAGCAGGAAGAAAGACTGTCCAGGTCAGACACACAGAGACTATATCTGAGGAAGAGGCGGCGGGGGGTGAAAACAGGGTCATTTTCTATGATGGAGAAACTTGTGGTTAAGGCACCAGGTTAGGAAGCAGGAGGATCATAAGTCCCACCTTAGCCATGAAAGCCAACAGGGTGGCCTTGTGCCAGACACTCTCTCTTAGCCTAATTCACTTCACAGGGGGTCGTGAAGAAAATAGGAGGACAAAGATGGTTGGATTTGTTTATTTTATTTATTTATTAGTTTGTCAGATATGTACAAGGTAGCAGGTATAAGTATGAACATGGACATGAACAAAGGAAATGAATACAAATAAATAAGGACAGTAGGATAGGGATGGTAGGCTTGCTGGTACACGCCCCCTTTATGGACCTCATAGGAATGGGATGAGGTTCACAGTAGACAGTTTAAGATTGAAGCTGTGAGGGGGTTGAGGATGTAGCAACAGAGTCGGGTAGAGCATTCCAGACGTTGACCACTCTGTTGCTGAAATCGTATTTTCTGCAATTGAGTTAGGGGTGATTTACCTTGAGTTTGTATCTATTGTTTACCCGTGTATTATTGTGGTTGAAGCTGAAGTAAATTTGGTTGATAGGCAAGACGTTGTCTACTATGCTTAGGTGAGACCATAGGTAGCACAGTTCCAGATTGTCCAAGCCCAAAATTTCAAGCCTGGTGGAAAAAGAGATTCTATTGTGAGTAGAGAAGTCGAGTACTTTTCTCGTGAAATACCTCGGGACCCACTCAATCGTATTAATGTCTGATATACAGTGTGGATTCCAGGCAGACGAACTGTATTCAAGAATTGGTCTGGCAAAGGTTTTGTATGTCCTAGTTAGCAATAGAGATATTTGTAAAAAATAATAATAATAAAGGTGGGATGTAAAGAAATAAAAATAAA